>NC_092155.1:332500-585000 GCF_045791955.1 Oncorhynchus clarkii lewisi | reverse complement strand
GTATGTTAGGTACACACTGTCCTCTATTGTATCCACACTACTGTAAAATACTTCCTCCCTCTCTTCCCCAGTATTGAGCTGGATGAAGCCCCTTTGGTCCAGACAGCTGCCAATCTATTTAAGGCGTCCTGCTATAGGTACAGAGAGGAGCTGATGGCCGGGATCATCGTGGCGGGATGGGACAAGAGACGGGGAGGACAGGTTAGACTCTCCACT
Organism: Oncorhynchus clarkii lewisi; assembly: GCF_045791955.1. Taxonomy (NCBI): domain Eukaryota; kingdom Metazoa; phylum Chordata; class Actinopteri; order Salmoniformes; family Salmonidae; genus Oncorhynchus; species Oncorhynchus clarkii. The sequence goes on along the minus strand of NC_092155.1, from coordinate 584,784 downwards.
ATAAGACACTACTCAGTACTTACTCTGTCCTTCTCTCTCTCCACTATCAGACACTACTCAGTACTTACTCTGTCCTTCTCTCTCCACTATCAGACACTACTCAATACTTATTCTGTCCTTCTCTCTCTCCACTATCAGACACTACTCAGTACTTACTCTGTCCTTCTCTCTCCACTATCAGACACTACTCAGTACTTACTCTGTCCTTCTCTCTCCACTATCAGACACTACTCAGTACTTACTCTGTCCTTCTCTCTCTCCACTATCAGACACTACTCAGTACTTACTCTGTCCTTCTCTCTCCACTATCAGACACTGCTCAATACTTACTCTGTCCTTCTCTCTCCACTATCAGACACTACTCAATACTTACTCTGTCCTTCTCTCTCCACTATCAGACACTACTCAGTACTTACTCTGTCCTTCTCTCTCCACTATCAGACACTGCTCAATACTTACTCTGTCCTTCTCTCTCCACTATCAGACACTGCTCAATACTTACTCTGTCCTTCTCTCTCTCCACTATCAGACACTACTCAATACTTACTCTGTCCTTCTCTCTCCACTATCAGACACTACTCAATACTTACTCTGTCATTCTCTCTCCACTATCAGACACTACTCAATACTTACTCTGTCCTTCTCTCTCCACTATCAGACACTACTCAATACTTACTCTGTCATTCTCTCTCCACTATCAGACACTACTCAATACTTACTCTGTCATTCTCTCTCCACTATCAGACACTACTCAATACTTACTCTGTCCTTCTCTCTCCACTATCAGACACTACTCAGTACTTACTCTGTCCTTCTCTCTCCACTATCAGACACTGCTCAATACTTACTCTGTCCTTCTCTCTCTCCACTATCAGACACTACTCAGTACTTACTCTGTCCTTCTCTCTCCACTATCAGACACTACTCAGTACTTACTCTGTCCTTCTCTCTCTCCACTATCAGACACTACTCAGTACTTACTCTGTCCTTCTCTCTCTCCACTATCAGACACTACTCAATACTTACTCTGTCATTCTCTCTCCACTATCAGACACTACTCAATACTTACTCTGTCCTTCTCTCTCTCCACTATCAGACACTACTCAGTACTTACTCTGTCCTTCTCTCTCCACTATCAGACACTACTCAATACTTACTCTGTCATTCTCTCTCCACTATCAGACACTACTCAATACTTACTCTGTCCTTCTCTCTCTCCACTATCAGACACTACTCAATACTTACTCTGTCCTTCTCTCTCCACTATCAGACACTACTCAATACTTACTCTGTCATTCTCTCTCCACTATCAGACACTACTCAATACTTACTCTGTCCTTCTCTCTCTCCACTATCAGACACTACTCAATACTTACTCTGTCATTCTCTCTCCACTATCAGACACTACTCAATACTTACTCTGTCCTTCTCTCTCCACTATCAGACACTACTCAATACTTACTCTGTCATTGGGCGGCAGGGTAGCCTTGTGGTTAGAGCGTTGGACTAGTAACCGGAAGGTTGCGAGTTCAAACCCCCGAGCTGACAAGGTACAAATCTGTCGTTCTGCCCCTGAACAGGCAGTTAACCCACTGTTCCCAGGCCGTCATTGAAAATAAGAATTTGTTCTTAACTGACTTGCCTGGTTAAATAAAGGTAAAATAAAAAAAATAAAAATAAAATTCTCTCTCCACTATCAGACACTACTCAATACTTACTCTGTCCTTCTCTCTCCACTATCAGACACTACTCAGTACTTACTCTGTCCTTCTCTCTCCACTATCAGACACTACTCAGTACTTACTCTGTCCTTCTCTCTCCACTATCAGACACTGCTCAATACTTACTCTGTCCTTCTCTCTCCACTATCAGACACTACTCAATACTTACTCTGTCCTTCTCTCTTCACTATCAGACACTACTCAGTACTTACTCTGTCCTTCTCTCTCCACTATCAGACACTGCTCAATACTTACTCTGTCCTTCTCTCTCTCCACTATCAGACACTGCTCAATACTTACTCTGTCCTTCTCTCTCCACTATCAGACACTACTCAATACTTACTCTGTCCTTCTCTCTCCACTATCAGACACTACTCAGTACTTAATCTGTCCTTCTCTCTCCACTATCGGACACTACTCAATACTTACTCTGTCCTTCTCTCTCCACTATCAGACACTGCTCAATACTTACTCTGTCCTTCTCTCTCTCCACTATCAGACACTACTCAGTACTTACTCTGTCCTTCTCTCTCCACTATCAGACACTACTCAATACTTACTCTGTCCTTCTCCCTCCACTATCAGACACTACTCAGTAGGTACTCTGTCCTTCTCTGTCCACTATCACACTACTCAATACTTACTCTGTCCTTCTCTCTCCGCTATCAGACACTACTCAGTACTTACTCTCTCCACTATCAGACACTACTCAGTACTTACTCTCTCCACTATCAGACACTACTCAGTACTTACTCTGTCCTTCTCTCTCCACTATCAGACACTACTCAGTACTTACTCTGTCCTTCTCTCTCCACTATCAGACACTGCTCAATACTTACTCTGTCCTTCTCTCTCCACTATCAGACACTGCTCAATACTTACTCTGTCCTTCTCTCTCTCCACTATCAGACACTACTCAATACTTACTCTGTCCTTCTCTCTCCACTATCAGACACTACTCAATACTTACTCTGTCATTCTCTCTCCACTATCAGACACTACTCAATACTTACTCTGTCCTTCTCTCTCCACTATCAGACACTACTCAATACTTACTCTGTCATTCTCTCTCCACTATCAGACACTACTCAATACTTACTCTGTCATTCTCTCTCCACTATCAGACACTACTCAATACTTACTCTGTCCTTCTCTCTCCACTATCAGACACTACTCAGTACTTACTCTGTTCTTCTCTCTCCACTATCAGACACTGCTCAATACTTACTCTGTCCTTCTCTCTCTCCACTATCAGACACTACTCAGTACTTACTCTGTCCTTCTCTCTCCACTATCAGACACTACTCAGTACTTACTCTGTCCTTCTCTCTCCACTATCAGACACTACTCAGTACTTACTCTGTCCTTCTCTCTCCACTATCAGACACTGCTCAATACTTACTCTGTCCTTCTCTCTCCACTATCAGACTCAATACTTACTCTGTCCTTCTCTCTCCACTATCAGACACTACTCAGTACTTACTCTGTCCTTCTCTCTCCACTATCAGACACTGCTCAATACTTACTCTGTCCTTCTCTCTCTCCACTATCAGACACTACTCAGTAGGTACTCTGTCCTTCTCTGTCCACTATCACACTACTCAATACTTACTCTGTCCTTCTCTCTCCGCTATCAGACACTACTCAGTACTTACTCTCTCCACTATCAGACACTACTCAGTACTTACTCTCTCCACTATCAGACACTACTCAGTACTTACTCTGTCCTTCTCTCTCCACTATCAGACACTACTCAGTACTTACTCTGTCCTTCTCTCTCCACTATCAGACACTACTCAATACTTACTCTGTCCTTCTCTCTCCACTATCAGACACTACTCAGTACTTACTCTCTCCACTATCAGACACTACTCAATGCTTACTCTGTCCTTCTCTCTCCACTACCAGACACTACTCAGTACTTACTCTCTCCACTATCAGACACTACTCACTACTTACTCTCTCCACTATCAGACACTACTCAGTACTTACTCTCTCCACTATCAGACACTACTCACTACTTACTCTCTCCACTATCAGACACTACTCAGTACTTACTCTCTCCACTATCAGACACTACTCAATGCTTACTCTGTCCTTCTCTCTCCACTATCAGACACTACTCAGTACTTACTCTCTCCACTATCAGACACTACTCACTACTTACTCTCTCCACTATCAGACACTACTCAGTACTTACTCTCTCCACTACCAGACACTACTCAGTACTTACTCTCTCCACTATCAGACACTACTCAGTACTTACTCTCTCCACTACCAGACACTACTCAGTACTTACTCTCTCCACTATCAGACACTACTCAGTACTTACTCTCTCCACTATCAGACACTACTCAGTACTTACTCTCTCCACTATCAGACACTACTCAGTACTTACTCTCTCCACTATCAGACACTACTCAGTACTTACTCTCTGTGTGTGCATGTGAATGTTTGTGTGAATGTGCGTGCGTATGTTTGTGTGAATGTGCGTGCGTATGTTTGTGTGAATGTGTGTGCGTATGTTTGTGTGAATGTGTGTGTGCATGAGAAGTCAGTATAAAATGAATTGTTTTGTACAACAGACCAGAACGTTCCCGTGAATAAACCTTATTGACTATTTTAGCTGGGCTAAAATCCTGATTAACAGACTGAGTAGTTTAATTGAATTGGTTTATTGAGAACATAATTCTCGCGACACCCCCCCCCCCAGGTGTACACTGTCCCAGTAGGAGGTATGCTGGTCAGACAGCCTGTATCAGTTGGAGGGTCAGGATCCACCTACATCTATGGTTACATGGACTCCAACTACAAACCCAACATGACAAAGGACCAGTGTCTTCGCCTGGTATCTGGAGGTACAAACACAAAACAAATCTTGTTCTTTGTTCAGTTTTGAGACTGGAGCGCATGCTACGGGTGGGTGTTGCAATGGTGACAAGTGAGCTGAGATAAGGTGGGGCTTTACCTAACAAAGACTTATAGATGACCTGGAGCCAGTGGGTTTGGCAACGAATATGAAGTGAGGGCCAGCCAACGAGAGCACACAGGTCGCAGTGGTGGGTAGTATATGGGGCTTTGGTGACAACACGGATGTCACTGTGATAGATTACATCCAATTTGTTGAGTAGAGTGTTGGAGGCTATTTTGTAAATTACATCACCGAAGTCGAGGATCGGTAGGATGGTCAGTTTTACAAGGGTATGTTTGGCAGCATGAGTGAAGGAGGCTTTGTTGCGAAATAGGAAGCCGGTTTTAGATTGGAGATGCTTAATGTGAGTCTGGAAGGAGAGTTTACAATCTAACCAGGTATTTGTAGTTGTCCACATATTCTAGGCCAGATGTGTGACAAACAGGTGCTGTTAGATTACAGTATTATAATTTTTCTGACCATTTGGAACAGTGTAAACAACACTAAATAAATTCTAAGTAAAAACAGAGTTCTAACGGAAATACATATTTAAAGCTTTTATTACATTAAAAAAATATAAAAAACTGCTATATTATTATTATTATTATTATTGTTATTATTATTATATTAACTGTTTTATAATAGTAACTATATTAACATATTAACTTGTTAACTTATATTAACTATAATATTATATTAACTTGTTAACTTATATTAACTATAATTAAATGAACTATATTATTATATTAACTATAATTAAATGAACTATATTATTATATTAACTATAATTAAATGAACTATATTATTATATTAACTATAATTAAATGAACTATATTATTATATTAACTATAATTAAATGAACTATATTATTATATTAACTATAATTAAATGAACTATATTATTATATTAACTATAATTAAATGAACTATATTATTATATTAACTATAATTAAATGAACTATATTATTATATTCACTGCATTATTATTATTTTGTATTTTCACCCCTTTTCTCCTCCCCAATTTCGTGGTTTCCACTTATTATTATATTAACAGTATTGTTATATTGTTATATTACCTGCATCATTATTATATTAGCTATTATTATATGAACTATTCTGATTATATTAGCTATTATTATATGAACTATTCTGATTATATTAGCTATTATTATATTAACTATTCTGATTATATTAGCTATTATTATATTAACTGTTATCATGTTAACTATATTATTCCCCCGACAGCCCTGTTATCATGTTAACTATATTATCCCCCCGACAGCCCTGTTATCATGTTAACTATATTATCCCCCCGACAGCCCTGTCCCTGTTATCATGTTAACTATATTATCCCCCCGACAGCCCTGTCCCTGTTATCATGTTAACTATATTATCCCCCGACAGCCCTGTCCCTGTTATCATGTTAACTATATTATTCCCCCGACAGCCCTGTCCCTGTTATCATGTTAACTATATTATCCCCCGACAGCCCTGTTATCATGTTAACTATATTATTCCCCCGACAGCCCTGTCCCTGTTATCATGTTAACTATATTATCCCCCCGACAGCCCTGTTATCATGTTAACTATATTATTCCCCCGACAGCCCTGTTATCATGTTAACTATATTATTCCCCCGACAGCCCTGTTATCATGTTAACTATATTATTCCCCCGACAGCCCTGTCCCTGTTATCATGTTAACTATATTATCCCCCGACAGCCCTGTTATCATGTTAACTATATTATCCCCCCGACAGCCCTGTCCCTGTTATCATGTTAACTATATTATCCCCCGACAGCCCTGTTATCATGTTAACTATATTATCCCCCCGACAGCCCTGTCCCTGTTATCATGTTAACTATATTATTCCCCCGACAGCCCTGTTATCATGTTAACTATATTATTCCCCGACAGCCCTGTTATCATGTTAACTATATTATCCCCCCGACAGCCCTGTCCCTGTTATCATGTTAACTATATTATCCCCCCGACAGCCCTGTTATCATGTTAACTATATTATTCCCCCCGACAGCCCTGTCCCTGTTATCATGTTAACTATATTATTCCCCCGACAGCCCTGTTATCATGTTAACTATATTATCCCCCGACAGCCCTGTTATCATGTTAACTATATTATCCCCCCGACAGCCCTGTCCCTGTTATCATGTTAACTATATTATCCCCCGACAGCCCTGTTATCATGTTAACTATATTATCCCCCGACAGCCCTGTTATCATGTTAACTATATTATCCCCCCGACAGCCCTGTCCCTGTTATCATGTTAACTATATTATCCCCCGACAGCCCTGTTATCATGTTAACTATATTATCCCCCCGACAGCCCTGTCCCTGTTATCATGTTAACTATATTATTCCCCCGACAGCCCTGTCCCTGTTATCATGTTAACTATATTATTCCCCCGACAGCCCTGTCCCTGTTATCATGTTAACTATATTATTCCCCCGACAGCCCTGTCCCTGTTATCATGTTAACTATATTATCCCCCCGACAGCCCTGTCCCTGTTATCATGTTAACTATATTATCCCCCGACAGCCCTGTCCCTGTTATCATGTTAACTATATTATTCCCCCGACAGCCCTGTCCCTGTTATCATGTTAACTATATTATTCCCCCGACAGCCCTGTCCCTGTTATCATGTTAACTATATTATCCCCCCGACAGCCCTGTCCCTGTTATCATGTTAACTATATTATTCCCCCGACAGCCCTGTTATCATGTTAACTATATTATTCCCCCGACAGCCCTGTCCCTGTTATCATGTTAACTATATTATCCCCCCGACAGCCCTGTTATCATGTTAACTATATTATCCCCCCGACAGCCCTGTTATCATGTTAACTATATTATCCCCCCGACAGCCCTGTCCCTGTTATCATGTTAACTATATTATTCCCCGACAGCCCTGTTATCATGTTAACTATATTATCCCCCCGACAGCCCTGTCCCTGTTATCATGTTAACTATATTATCCCCCCGACAGCCCTGTCCCTGTTATCATGTTAACTATATTATTCCCCGACAGCCCTGTCCCTGTTATCATGTTAACTATATTATCCCCCCGACAGCCCTGTTATCATGTTAACTATATTATCCCCCGACAGCCCTGTTCCTGTTATCATGTTAACTATATTATCCCCCCGACAGCCCTGTTATCATGTTAACTATATTATCCCCCCGACAGCCCTGTCCCTGTTATCATGTTAACTATATTATTCCCCCGACAGCCCTGTCCCTGTTATCATGTTAACTATATTATCCCCCCGACAGCCCTGTCCCTGTTATCATGTTAACTATATTATTCCCCCGACAGCCCTGTCCCTGTTATCATGTTAACTATATTATTCCCCCGACAGCCCTGTTATCATGTTAACTATATTATCCCCCCGACAGCCCTGTCCCTGTTATCATGTTAACTATATTATCCCCCCGACAGCCCTGTCCCTGTTATCATGTTAACTATATTATCCCCCGACAGCCCTGTTATCATGTTAACTATATTATTCCCCCGACAGCCCTGTCCCTGTTATCATGTTAACTATATTATCCCCCCGACAGCCCTGTTATCATGTTAACTATATTATCCCCCCGACAGCCCTGTCCCTGTTATCATGTTAACTATATTATTCCCCGACAGCCCTGTCCCTGTTATCATGTTAACTATATTATCCCCCCGACAGCCCTGTTATCATGTTAACTATATTATCCCCCCGACAGCCCTGTCCCTGTTATCATGTTAACTATATTATCCCCCGACAGCCCTGTCCCTGTTATCATGTTAACTATATTATCCCCCCGACAGCCCTGTTATCATGTTAACTATATTATTCCCCCGACAGCCCTGTCCCTGTTATCATGTTAACTATATTATCCCCCCGACAGCCCTGTCCCTGTTATCATGTTAACTATATTATCCCCCCGACAGCCCTGTTATCATGTTAACTATATTATCCCCCCGACAGCCCTGTCCCTGTTATCATGTTAACTATATTATTCCCCCGACAGCCCTGTCCCTGTTATCATGTTAACTATATTATCCCCCCGACAGCCCTGTCCCTGTTATCATGTTAACTATATTATCCCCCCGACAGCCCTGTCCCTGTTATCATGTTAACTATATTATCCCCCCGACAGCCCTGTCCCTGTTATCATGTTAACTATATTATCCCCCCGACAGCCCTGTTATCATGTTAACTATATTATCCCCCCGACAGCCCTGTCCCTGTTATCATGTTAACTATATTATTCCCCCGACAGCCCTGTTATCATGTTAACTATATTATCCCCCCGACAGCCCTGTTATCATGTTAACTATATTATCCCCCGACAGCCCTGTTATCATGTTAACTATATTATCCCCCCGACAGCCCTGTTATCATGTTAACTATATTATTCCCCGACAGCCCTGTCCCTGTTATCATGTTAACTATATTATCCCCCCGACAGCCCTGTTATCATGTTAACTATATTATCCCCCCGACAGCCCTGTCCCTGTTATCATGTTAACTATATTATTCCCCCGACAGCCCTGTCCCTGTTATCATGTTAACTATATTATTCCCCCGACAGCCCTGTTATCATGTTAACTATATTATTCCCCCGACAGCCCTGTCCCTGTTATCATGTTAACTATATTATTCCCCCGACAGCCCTGTCCCTGTTATCATGTTAACTATATTATCCCCCGACAGCCCTGTCCCTGTTATCATGTTAACTATATTATCCCCCCGACAGCCCTGTCCCTGTTATCATGTTAACTATATTATCCCCCCGACAGCCCTGTCCCTGTTATCATGTTAACTATATTATTCCCCCGACAGCCCTGTTATCATGTTAACTATATTATCCCCCGACAGCCCTGTCCCTGTTATCATGTTAACTATATTATCCCCCCGACAGCCCTGTCCCTGTTATCATGTTAACTATATTATCCCCCCGACAGCCCTGTTATCATGTTAACTATATTATTCCCCGACAGCCCTGTCCCTGTTGTCATGTTAACTATATTATCCCCCCGACAGCCCTGTTATCATGTTAACTATATTATTCCCCCGACAGCCCTGTTATCATGTTAACTATATTATCCCCCCGACAGCCCTGTTATCATGTTAACTATATTATTCCCCCGACAGCCCTGTTATCATGTTAACTATATTATCCCCCGACAGCCCTGTCCCTGTTATCATGTTAACTATATTATTCCCCCGACAGCCCTGTTATCATGTTAACTATATTATTCCCCCGACAGCCCTGTCCCTGTTATCATGTTAACTATATTATCCCCCCGACAGCCCTGTCCCTGTTATCATGTTAACTATATTATCCCCCGACAGCCCTGTCCCTGTTATCATGTTAACTATATTATCCCCCCGACAGCCCTGTTATCATGTTAACTATATTATCCCCCGACAGCCCTGTCCCTGTTATCATGTTAACTATATTATCCCCCCGACAGCCCTGTCCCTGTTATCATGTTAACTATATTATCCCCCCGACAGCCCTGTCCCTGTTATCATGTTAACTATATTATTCCCCCGACAGCCCTGTCCCTGTTATCATGTTAACTATATTATCCCCCCGACAGCCCTGTTATCATGTTAACTATATTATTCCCCGACAGCCCTGTCCCTGTTGTCATGTTAACTATATTATCCCCCCGACAGCCCTGTTATCATGTTAACTATATTATTCCCCCGACAGCCCTGTTATCATGTTAACTATATTATCCCCCCGACAGCCCTGTTATCATGTTAACTATATTATTCCCCCGACAGCCCTGTTATCATGTTAACTATATTATCCCCCCGACAGCCCTGTCCCTGTTATCATGTTAACTATATTATTCCCCCGACAGCCCTGTTATCATGTTAACTATATTATCCCCCGACAGCCCTGTCCCTGTTATCATGTTAACTATATTATCCCCCCGACAGCCCTGTCCCTGTTATCATGTTAACTATATTATCCCCCGACAGCCCTGTTATCATGTTAACTATATTATTCCCCCGACAGCCCTGTCCCTGTTATCATGTTAACTATATTATCCCCCGACAGCCCTGTCCCTGTTATCATGTTAACTATATTATTCCCCGACAGCCCTGTTATCATGTTAACTATATTATTCCCCCGACAGCCCTGTCCCTGTTATCATGTTAACTATATTATTCCCCGACAGCCCTGTTATCATGTTAACTATATTATTCCCCCGACAGCCCTGTTATCATGTTAACTATATTATTCCCCCGACAGCCCTGTTATCATGTTAACTATATTATCCCCCTGACAGCCCTGTTATCATGTTAACTATATTATTCCCCCGACAGCCCTGTTATCATGTTAACTATATTATCCCCCGACAGCCCTGTCCCTGTTATCATGTTAACTATATTATTCCCCGACAGCCCTGTTATCATGTTAACTATATTATTCCCCCGACAGCCCTGTTATCATGTTAACTATATTATCCCCCCGACAGCCCTGTCCCTGTTATCATGTTAACTATATTATTCCCCGACAGCCCTGTCCCTGTTATCATGTTAACTATATTATCCCCCCGACAGCCCTGTTATCATGTTAACTATATTATTCCCCCGACAGCCCTGTCCCTGTTATCATGTTAACTATATTATCCCCCCAACAGCCCTGTTATCATGTTAACTATATTATCCCCCGACAGCCCTGTTATCATGTTAACTATATTATTCCCCCGACAGCCCTGTTATCATGTTAACTATATTATCCCCCCGACAGCCCTGTCCCTGTTATCATGTTAACTATATTATCCCCCCGACAGCCCTGTCCCTGTTATCATGTTAACTATATTATCCCCCGACAGCCCTGTCCCTGTTATCATGTTAACTATATTATCCCCCCGACAGCCCTGTCCCTGTTATCATGTTAACTATATTATTCCCCGACAGCCCTGTTATCATGTTAACTATATTATCCCCCCGACAGCCCTGTCCCTGTTATCATGTTAACTATATTATTCCCCGACAGCCCTGTCCCTGTTATCATGTTAACTATATTATTCCCCCGACAGCCCTGTTATCATGTTAACTATATTATCCCCCCGACAGCCCTGTCCCTGTTATCATGTTAACTATATTATCCCCCGACAGCCCTGTTATCATGTTAACTATATTATTCCCCCGACAGCCCTGTCCCTGTTATCATGTTAACTATATTATCCCCCCGACAGCCCTGTTATCATGTTAACTATATTATTCCCCCGACAGCCCTGTTATCATGTTAACTATATTATCCCCCCGACAGCCCTGTCCCTGTTATCATGTTAACTATATTATTCCCCCGACAGCCCTGTCCCTGTTATCATGTTAACTATATTATCCCCCCGACAGCCCTGTCCCTGTTATCATGTTAACTATATTATCCCCCCGACAGCCCTGTCCCTGTTATCATGTTAACTATATTATTCCCCCGACAGCCCTGTTATCATGTTAACTATATTATCCCCCGACAGCCCTGTCCCTGTTATCATGTTAACTATATTATTCCCCCGACAGCCCTGTCCCTGTTATCATGTTAACTATATTATTCCCCCGACAGCCCTGTTATCATGTTAACTATATTATCCCCCGACAGCCCTGTCCCTGTTATCATGTTAACTATATTATCCCCCGACAGCCCTGTCCCTGTTATCATGTTAACTATATTATTCCCCCGACAGCCCTGTTATCATGTTAACTATATTATTCCCCCGACAGCCCTGTTATCATGTTAACTATATTATCCCCCTGACAGCCCTGTTATCATGTTAACTATATTATTCCCCCGACAGCCCTGTCCCTGTTATCATGTTAACTATATTATCCCCCGACAGCCCTGTCCCTGTTATCATGTTAACTATATTATTCCCCCGACAGCCCTGTCCCTGTTATCATGTTAACTATATTATTCCCCCGACAGCCCTGTCCCTGTTATCATGTTAACTATATTATCCCCCCGACAGCCCTGTCCCTGTTATCATGTTAACTATATTATTCCCCCGACAGCCCTGTTATCATGTTAACTATATTATCCCCCCGACAGCCCTGTTATCATGTTAACTATATTATCCCCCCGACAGCCCTGTTATCATGTTAACTATATTATCCCCCGACAGCCCTGTTATCATGTTAACTATATTATTCCCCCGACAGCCCTGTCCCTGTTATCATGTTAACTATATTATCCCCCCGACAGCCCTGTTATCATGTTAACTATATTATCCCCCGACAGCCCTGTTATCATGTTAACTATATTATTCCCCCGACAGCCCTGTCCCTGTTATCATGTTAACTATATTATTCCCCCGACAGCCCTGTCCCTGTTATCATGTTAACTATATTATTCCCCCGACAGCCCTGTCCCTGTTATCATGTTAACTATATTATCCCCCGACAGCCCTGTTATCATGTTAACTATATTATTCCCCCGACAGCCCTGTTATCATGTTAACTATATTATCCCCCGACAGCCCTGTCCCTGTTATCATGTTAACTATATTATCCCCCCGACAGCCCTGTCCCTGTTATCATGTTAACTATATTATCCCCCCGACAGCCCTGTCCCTGTTATCATGTTAACTATATTATCCCCCCGACAGCCCTGTCCCTGTTATCATGTTAACTATATTATTCCCCGACAGCCCTGTTATCATGTTAACTATATTATCCCCCCGACAGCCCTGTCCCTGTTATCATGTTAACTATATTATCCCCCGACAGCCCTGTTATCATGTTAACTATATTATTCCCCCGACAGCCCTGTCCCTGTTATCATGTTAACTATATTATTCCCCCGACAGCCCTGTTATCATGTTAACTATATTATCCCCCGACAGCCCTGTTATCATGTTAACTATATTATTCCCCCGACAGCCCTGTTATCATGTTAACTATATTATCCCCCCGACAGCCCTGTCCCTGTTATCATGTTAACTATATTATCCCCCGACAGCCCTGTCCCTGTTATCATGTTAACTATATTATTCCCCCGACAGCCCTGTCCCTGTTATCATGTTAACTATATTATTCCCCCGACAGCCCTGTCCCTGTTATCATGTTAACTATATTATCCCCCCGACAGCCCTGTTATCATGTTAACTATATTATCCCCCCGACAGCCCTGTCCCTGTTATCATGTTAACTATATTATCCCCCGACAGCCCTGTCCCTGTTATCATGTTAACTATATTATCCCCCCGACAGCCCTGTTATCATGTTAACTATATTATCCCCCCGACAGCCCTGTCCCTGTTATCATGTTAACTATATTATCCCCCGACAGCCCTGTCCCTGTTATCATGTTAACTATATTATCCCCCCGACAGCCCTGTCCCTGTTATCATGTTAACTATATTATCCCCCCGACAGCCCTGTTATCATGTTAACTATATTATCCCCCCGACAGCCCTGTCCCTGTTATCATGTTAACTATATTATCCCCCGACAGCCCTGTCCCTGTTATCATGTTAACTATATTATCCCCCCGACAGCCCTGTTATCATGTTAACTATATTATCCCCCGACAGCCCTGTCCCTGTTATCATGTTAACTATATTATCCCCCCGACAGCCCTGTCCCTGTTATCATGTTAACTATATTATCCCCCCGACAGCCCTGTTATCATGTTAACTATATTATTCCCCGACAGCCCTGTCCCTGTTATCATGTTAACTATATTATTCCCCCGACAGCCCTGTCCCTGTTATCATGTTAACTATATTATTCCCCCGACAGCCCTGTCCCTGTTATCATGTTAACTATATTATCCCCCCGACAGCCCTGTCCCTGTTATCATGTTAACTATATTATTCCCCCGACAGCCCTGTCCCTGTTATCATGTTAACTATATTATCCCCCCGACAGCCCTGTTATCATGTTAACTATATTATTCCCCCGACAGCCCTGTCCCTGTTATCATGTTAACTATATTATTCCCCCGACAGCCCTGTCCCTGTTATCATGTTAACTATATTATTCCCCCGACAGCCCTGTCCCTGTTATCATGTTAACTATATTATCCCCCCGACAGCCCTGTCCCTGTTATCATGTTAACTATATTATCCCCCCGACAGCCCTGTCCCTGTTATCATGTTAACTATATTATTCCCCCGACAGCCCTGTCCCTGTTATCATGTTAACTATATTATTCCCCCGACAGCCCTGTCCCTGTTATCATGTTAACTATATTATCCCCCCGACAGCCCTGTTATCATGTTAACTATATTATTCCCCCGACAGCCCTGTCCCTGTTATCATGTTAACTATATTATCCCCCCGACAGCCCTGTCCCTGTTATCATGTTAACTATATTATCCCCCGACAGCCCTGTCCCTGTTATCATGTTAACTATATTATCCCCCCGACAGCCCTGTCCCTGTTATCATGTTAACTATATTATCCCCCCGACAGCCCTGTCCCTGTTATCATGTTAACTATATTATCCCCCCGACAGCCCTGTCCCTGTTATCATGTTAACTATATTATCCCCCGACAGCCCTGTTATCATGTTAACTATATTATCCCCCCGACAGCCCTGTTATCATGTTAACTATATTATCCCCCCGACAGCCCTGTCCCTGTTATCATGTTAACTATATTATCCCCCCGACAGCCCTGTCCCTGTTATCATGTTAACTATATTATCCCCCCGACAGCCCTGTCCCTGTTATCATGTTAACTATATTATCCCCCGACAGCCCTGTCCCTGTTATCATGTTAACTATATTATCCCCCGACAGCCCTGTCCCTGTTATCATGTTAACTATATTATTCCCCCGACAGCCCTGTTATCATGTTAACTATATTATTCCCCCGACAGCCCTGTCCCTGTTATCATGTTAACTATATTATCCCCCCGACAGCCCTGTTATCATGTTAACTATATTATCCCCCCGACAGCCCTGTTATCATGTTAACTATATTATTCCCCCCGACAGCCCTGTCCCTGTTATCATGTTAACTATATTATTCCCCCGACAGCCCTGTCCCTGTTATCATGTTAACTATATTATCCCCCCGACAGCCCTGTTATCATGTTAACTATATTATCCCCCCGACAGCCCTGTCCCTGTTATCATGTTAACTATATTATCCCCCGACAGCCCTGTCCCTGTTATCATGTTAACTATATTATCCCCCCGACAGCCCTGTCCCTGTTATCATGTTAACTATATTATCCCCCGACAGCCCTGTCCCTGTTATCATGTTAACTATATTATTCCCCCCGACAGCCCTGTTATCATGTTAACTATATTATCCCCCGACAGCCCTGTCCCTGTTATCATGTTAACTATATTATCCCCCCGACAGCCCTGTCCCTGTTATCATGTTAACTATATTATCCCCCCGACAGCCCTGTTATCATGTTAACTATATTATCCCCCCGACAGCCCTGTCCCTGTTATCATGTTAACTATATTATCCCCCCGACAGCCCTGTCCCTGTTATCATGTTAACTATATTATCCCCCGACAGCCCTGTCCCTGTTATCATGTTAACTATATTATCCCCCCGACAGCCCTGTCCCTGTTATCATGTTAACTATATTATCCCCCCGACAGCCCTGTTATCATGTTAACTATATTATCCCCCCGACAGCCCTGTCCCTGTTATCATGTTAACTATATTATTTCCCCGACAGCCCTGTCCCTGGCTATGGAGAGGGATGGGTCCAGTGGAGGCGTGGTCCGGCTGGCAGCCATCTCAGAGACGGGAGTAGACAGACAGGTCATCCTGGGAAATCAGCTACCTAAATGGTCTACTGCTTAAAGACAGAGACACACAGTTCTGTTAGGCAGACCAGGCACCAGTGATGCAGCATAACTTTGTAAAGCCCTTCAGATTTCTAATAAAAAATAAGCAAATTTAAATAAAGTTGTTTTGGAAGTAAATATTGTTTCTTTTGTGGTCACTGATGAACAGCCTGTTTAATTGTTAATCAGAAAGGGAGAGACTGGAGTGTAGATATACCCTACTGTCTGTCTAAAGGACTGGAGATATACCCTACTGTCTGTCTAAAGGACTGGAGATATACCCTACTGTCTGTCTAAAGGACTGGAGATATGCCCTACTGTCTGTCTAAAGGACTGGAGATATACCCTACTGTCTGTCTAAAGGACTGGAGATATACCCTACTGTCTGTCTAAAGGACTGGAGATATACCCTACTGTCTGTTTAAAGGACTGGAGATATACCCTACTGTCTGTCTAAAGGACTGGAGATATACCCTACTGTCTGTCTAAAGGACTGGAGATATACCCTACTGTCTGTCTAAAGGACTGGAGATATACCCTACTGTCTGTCTAAAGGACTGGAGATATACCCTACTGTCTGTCTAAAGGACTGGATATATACCCTACTGTCTGTCTAAAGGACTGGAGATATACCCTACTGTCTGTTTAAAGGACTGGAGATATACCCTACTGTCTGTCTAAAGGACTGGAGATATACCCTACTGTCTGTCTAAAGGACTGGAGATATACCCTACTGTCTGTCTAAAGGACTGGAGATATACCCTACTGTCTGTCTAAAGGACTGGAGATATACCCTACTGTCTGTCTAAAGGACTGGAGATATACCCTACTGTCTGTCTAAAGGACTGGAGATATACCCTACTGTCTGTCTAAAGGACTGGAGATATACCCTACTGTCTGTTTAAAGGACTGGAGATATACCCTACTGTCTGTTTAAAGGACTGGAGATATACCCTACTGTCTGTCTAAAGGACTGGAGATATACCCTACTGTCTGTCTAAAGGACTGGAGATATACCCTACTATCTGTCTAAAGGACTGGAGATATACCCTACTGTCTGTCTAAAGGACTGGAGATATACCCTACTGTCTGTCTAAAGGACTGGATATATACCCTACTGTCTGTCTAAAGGACTGGAGATATACCCTACTGTCTGTCTAAAGGACTGGAGATATACCCTACTGTCTGTCTAAAGGACTGGAGATATACCCTACTGTCTGTCTAAAGGACTGGAGATATACCCTACTGTCTGTTTAAAGGACTGGAGATATACCCTACTGTCTGTCTAAAGGACTGGAGATATACCCTACTGTCTGTCTAAAGGACTGGAGATATACCCTACTGTCTGTTTAAAGGACTGGAGATATACCCTACTGTCTGTCTAAAGGACTGGAGATATACCCTACTGTCTGTCTAAAGGACTGGAGATATACCCTACTATCTGTCTAAAGGACTGGAGATATACCCTACTGTCTGTTTAAAGGACTGGAGATATACCCTACTGTCTGTCTAAAGGACTGGATATATACCCTACTGTCTGTTTAAAGGACTGGAGATATACCCTACTGTCTGTCTAAAGGACTGGAGATATACCCTACTGTCTGTCTAAAGGACTGGAGATATACCCTGCTGTCTGTTTAAAGGACTGGAGATATACCCTACTGTCTGTCTAAAGGACTGGAGATATACCCTACTGTCTGTCTAAAGGACTGGAGATATACCCTACTATCTGTCTAAAGGACTGGAGATATACCCTACTGTCTGTCTAAAGGACTGGAGATATACCCTACTGTCTGTCTAAAGGACTGGAGATATACCCTACTGTCTGTCTAAAGGACTGGATATATACCCTACTGTCTGTCTAAAGGACTGGAGATATACCCTACTGTCTGTCTAAAGGACTGGAGATATACCCTACTATCTGTCTAAAGGACTGGAGATATACCCTACTGTCTGTCTAAAGGACTGGAGATATACCCTACTGTCTGTCTAAAGGACTGGAGATATACCCTACTGTCTGTCTAAAGGACTGGAGATATACCCTACTGTCTGTTTAAAGGACTGGAGATATACCCTACTGTCTGTTTAAAGGACTGGAGATATACCCTACTGTCTGTTTAAAGGACTGGAGATATACCCTACTGTCTGTTTAAAGGACTGGAGATATGCCCTACTGTCTGTCTAAAGGACTGGAGATATACCCTACTGTCTGTCTAAAGGACTGGAGATATACCCTACTGTCTGTCTAAAGGACTGGAAGTTGCCCGGGGAGAAGGCCGCTGTCGTCCATTCCTAGATGTTGCCCGGGGAGAAGGCCGCTGTCGTCCATTCCTAGATGTTGCCCGGGGAGAAGGCTGCTGTCGTCCATTCCTAGATGTTGCCCGGGGAGAAGGCCGCTGTCGTCCATTCCTAGATGTTGCCCGGGGAGAAGGCCGCTGTCGTCCATTCCTAGATGTTGCCCGGGGATAAGGCCGCTGTCGTCCATCCCTGGATGTTGCCCGGGGAGAAGGCCGCTGTCGTCCATCCCTGGAAGTTGCCCGGGGAGAAGGCCGCTGTCGTCCATCCCTAGATGTTGCCCAGGGAGAAGGCCGCTGTCGTCCATCCCTGGAAGTTGCCCGGGGAGAAGGCCGCTGTCGTCCATCCCTGGATGTTGCCCGGGGAGAAGGCCGCTGTCGTCCATCCCTGGATGTTGCCCGGGGAGAAGGCCGCTGTCGTCCATCCCTAGATGTTGCCCGGGGAGAAGGCCGCTGTCGTCCATCTCTGGAAGTTGTCCGGGGAGAAGGCCGCTGTCGTCCATCCCTGGAAGTTTCCCGGGGAGAAGGCCACTGTCGTCCATCCCTAGATGTTGCCCGGGGAGAAGGCCGCTGTCGTCCATCCCTGGAAGTTGCCCGGGGAGAAGGCCGCTGTCGTCCATCCCTAGATGTTGCCCGGGGAGAAGGCCGCTGTCGTCCATCCCTGGAAGTTGCCCAGGGGAAGGTTGGTCTCGTCACCAGAGGATGGGGATTCTGCTGGAGCTGTATTCTCTAACACCTCGGTAGACAAAGACACCCGCATAGCGTCTTTGTACATCTGGCTCATAGTGTTACGTTTGTAAACTGAGAGCAGATGACGATTCAGCCTCGTAAGTTTGCGCTTACCACAGATAATGCAGTCTCGAATCGGTCTGCCCATGGCAACAAGTCGACAGGAACTGGCTAACTGAACCAGCCATTTAGCTTAACCATAACACACTGTCCCTAACCAAAACACACGGTCCCTAACACACTGTCCCTAACCACAACACACTGTCCCTAACCACAACACACTGTTCCTAACACACTGTCCCCAACCATAACACACTGTCCCTAACCACAACACACTGTTCCTAACCAAAACACACTGTCCCTAACCAAAACACACTGTCCCTAACCATAACACACTGTCCCTAAAACACTGTCCCCAACCATAACACACTGTCCCTAACCAAAACACACTGTTCCTAACCAAAACACACTGTCCCTAACCAAAACACACTGTCCCTAACGAAAACACACTGTCCCTAACCAAAACACACTGTCCCTAACCAAAACACACTGTCCCTAACCAAAACACACTGTCCCTAACCATAACACACTGTCCCTAAAACACTGTCCCCAACCATAACACACTGTCCCTAACCAAAACACACTGTTCCTAACCAAAACACACTGTCCCTAACCAAAACACACTGTCCCTAACCACAACATACTGTCCCTAACACACTGTCCCCAACCATAACACACTGTCCCTAACACACTGTCCCCAACCATAACACACTGTCCCTAACCACAACACACTGTCCCTAACGAAAACACACTGTACCTAACCAAAACACACTGTCCCTAACCAAAACACACTGTCCCTAACCAAAACACACTGTCCCTAACCAAAACACACCCTCCCTAACCAAAACACACTGTCCCTAACCAAAACACACTGTCCCTAACCAAAACACACTGTCCCTAACCACAACACACTGTCCCTAAACAAAACACACCCTCCCTAACCAAAACACACTGTCCCTAACCAAAACACACTGTCCCTAACCAAAACACACTGTCCCTAACCAAAACACACCCTCCCTAACCAAAACACACTGTCCCTAACCAAAACACACTGTCCCTAACCAAAACACACTGTCCCTAACCAAAACACACCCTCCCTAACCAAAACACACTGTCCCTAACCAAAACACACTGTCCCTAACCAAAACACACTGTCCCTAACCACAACACACTGTCCCTAACACACTGTCCCTAACCATAACACACTGTCCCTAACACACTGTCCCCAACCATAACACATTGTCCCTAACACACTGTCCCCAACCATAACACACTGTCCCTAACCAAAACACACTGTCCCTAACCAAAACACACTGTTCCTAACCAAAACACACTGTCCCTAACCATAACACACTGTCCCTAACACACTGTCCCTAACCATAACACACTGCATTATTCAGCCTCAATCTCTCTCTAGGACCATCCCTCCTCTGCCATCCTCCCCTCATCCCTCCTCCCCCATCCTTCCCTCTTCTCCTCCCCCATCCTTCCCTCTTCTCCTCCTCCCCCATCCTTCCCTCTTCTCCTCCCCCATCCTTCCCTCATCTCCTCCTCCCCCATCCTTCCCTCATCTCCTCCTCCCCCATCCTTCCCTCTTCTCCTCCCCCATCCTTCCCTCTTCTCCTCCTCCCCCATCCTTCCCTCTTCTCCTCCCCCATCCTTCCCTCTTCTCCTCCTCCCCCTTCCTTCCCTCATCTCCTCCTCCCCCATCCTTCCCTCTTCTCCTCCTCCCCCATCCTTCCCTCATCTCCTCCTCCCCCATCCTTCCCTCATCTCCTCCTCCCCCATCCTTCCCTCATCTCCTCCTCCCCCATCCTTCCCTCTTCTCCTCCTCCCCCATCCTTCCCTCATCTCCTCCTCCCCCATCCTTCCCTCATCTCCTCCTCCCCCATCCTTCCCTCTTTTCCTCCTCCCCCATCCTTCCCTCTTCTCCTCCTCCCCCATCCTTCCCTCTTCTCCTCCTCCCCCATCCTTCCCTCATCTCCTCCTCCCCCATCCTTCCCTCATTTCCTCCTCCCCCATCCTTCCCCATCCTTCCCTCTTCTCCTCCTCCCCCATCCTTCCCCATCCTTCCCTCTTCTCCTCCTCCCCCATCCTTCCCTCTTTTCCTCCTCCCCCATCCTTCCCTCATCTCCTCCTTCCCCATCCTTCCCTCATCTCCTCTTCCCCCATCCTTCCCCATCCTTCCCTCTTCTCCTCCTCCCCCATCCTTCCCCATCCTTCCCTCTTCTCCTCCTCCCCCATCCTTCCCTCATTTCCTCCTCCCCCATCCTTCCCCATCCTTCCCTCATCTCCTCCTCCCCCATCCTTCCCCATCCTTCCCTCTTCTCCTCCTCCCCCATCCTTCCCTCATTTCCTCCTCCCCCATCCTTCCCCATCCTTCCCTCCTCCCCCATCCTTCCCCATCCTTCCCTCATCTCCTCCTCCCCCATCCTCCCCCATCCTTCCCTCTTCTCCTCCTCCCCCATCCTTCCCTCATTTCCTCCTCCCCCATCCTTCCCCATCCTTCCCTCTTCTCCTCCTCCCCCATCCTTCCCTCTTCTCCTCCTCCCCCATCCTTCCCTCATTTCCTCCTCCCCCATCCTTCCCCATCCTTCCCTCTTCTCCTCCTCCCCCATCCTTCCCTCATTTCCTCCTCCCCCATCCTTCCCTCATCTCCTCCTCCCCCATCCTTCCCTCTTCTCCTCCTCCCCCATCCTCCCCCATCCTTCCCTCATCTCCTCCTCCCCCATCCTTCCCTCATCTCCTCCTCCCCCATCCTTCCCTCTTCTCCTCCTCCCCCATCCTTCCCCATCCTTCCCTCTTCTCCTCCTCCCCCATCCTTCCCTCATTTCCTCCTCCCCCATCCTTCCCTCTTCTCCTCCTCCCCCATCCTCCCCCATCCTTCCCTCATCTCCTCCTCCCCCATCCTTCCCTCATCTCCTCCTCCCCCATCCTTCCCTCTTCTCCTCCTCCCCCATCCTTCCCCATCCTTCCCTCTTCTCCTCCTCCCCCATCCTTCCCTCATTTCCTCCTCCCCCATCCTTCCCTCATCTCCTCCTCCCCCATCCTTCCCTCATCTCCTCCTCCCCCATCCTTCCCTCATCTCCTCCTCCCCCATCCTTCCCTCTTCTCCTCCTCCCCCATCCTTCCCTCTTCTCCTCCTCCCCCATCCTCCCCCATCCTTCCCTCATCTCCTCCTCCCCCATCCTTCCCTCATCTCCTCCTCCCCCATCCTTCCCTCATATCCTCCTCCCCCATCCTTCCCTCATCTCCTCCTCCCCCATCCTTCCCTCTTCTCCTCCTCCCCCATCCTCCCCCATCCTTCCCTCATCTCCTCCTCCCCCATCCTTCCCTCATCTCCTCCTCCCCCACCCTTCCCTCATCTCCTCCTCCCCCATCCTTCCCTCATCTCCTCCTCCCCCATCCTTCCCTCATCTCCTCCTCCCCCATCCTTCCCTCATCTCCTCCTCCCCCATCCTTCCCTCATCTCCTCCTCCCCCATCCTTCCCTCATCTCCTCCTCCCCCATCCTTCCCTCTTCTCCTCCTCTCCCATCCTCCCCCATCCTTCCCTCATCTCCTCCTCCCCCATCCTTCCCTCTTCTCCTCCTCCCCCATCCTTCCCTCTTCTCCTCCTCCCCCATCCTTCCCTCTTCTCCTCCTCCCCCATCCTTCCCTCATCTCCTCCTCCCCCATCCTTCCCTCATCTCCTCCTCCCCCATCCTTCCCTCTTCTCCTCCTCCCCCATCCTCCCCCATCCTTCCCTCATCTCCTCCTCCCCCATCCTTCCCTCTTCTCCTCCTCCCCCATCCTTCCCTCATCTCCTCCTCCCCCATCCTTCCCTCATCTCCTCCTCCCCCATCCTTCCCTCATCTCCTCCTCCCCCATCCTTCCCTCTTCTCCTCCTCCCCCATCCTTCCCTCTTCTCCTCCTCCCCCATCCTTCCCTCTTCTCCTCCTCCCCATCCTTCCCTCCTTCTCCACCTCCCCCATCCTTCCCTCTTCTCCTCCTCCCCATCCTTCCCTCCTTCTCCACCTCTTCCCCCCAACTAATCATCAAGCTTTGATAATTTGAATCAGCTGTGTAGTGTTTGAAGCAAAAACCAAAACGTGCACCTATTCAGGTCTCGATGACCTATTTTGGGAAACGCTGCCTTAGATCATTGCTGACAATCATCGCCAGCGGTTACCTCTACTTCAGGACAGTTGGCCAATAAGAATTCACGGTGGGAGGGGCCCTTAGGGGAAAGAGCAAGCAGAGCAGTTGTTTGCGGTGAAGTGATGAAGTCACCCTCTGGATACTGATCTGAGGTCAGCTTTGTATTTCCCTCCTAGTGGTTACTGTGAGGGTTTGAGGACGTTAAGCTGAACCTGTATCTGTGCCAAAAGGCATTCTCTAACCAGAGTTTGTTTTATGTCACAGGAGGGGTATAAAACAGTTTCCTGTTCTCAGCTTTGTCAGTATTGTACCAGCCTGCTGCTACACACAGACACAGCACAGCAGTAACGTTCAGCAGAAGGTAAGAGGTGGGTCTTTGTAGTACAGCGGGGTCAAACTCATTCCACAGACTGCCGAGTGTCAGCGGGTTTTTGGTCTGTCTGTCTGTCAAACCCAGAGAAGAGCGGAGGTATCAGAGATGAAATAACAGCTGTCACTGTTGAGGACTGGATAAAACACAGAGACAAAGACGGTGTTGATCAGTTTGACTCTGTCAATCTTTATTGCCACATCGTTGCATCATCACATTCAGCCTCAACAACCATCAAAGCAGGAAATAAAACAACACAGAAATGAAAAGAACGACGAAAGAAAGACCAGCTAGAGGGGGCGTGGTCTCAGTCCACAGAACCACCAGAGGAGTTCTAGAACCTCACGGAACCCTGAGAGTTCTACTGATGGTTCTACTGTCTGGTTACCATGGCAGTGACTCCCCCCTCCTCCTCCAGACCCAAACTAACACACAAACAGGATATTCAAATTAAAAACACACTTTCATCTTTAAATCAAGAACACCTCCCAAACACACACAAGCGGTTAGCATGAGCGCAACACACAGATGCTCCTTTCAGCAGCTTCGAGTACAACTGGGGTGGTGATGACGAGGGGGTAGTGGTGATGGGGGGGGGGTAACTGGGGGTAGTGGTGATGGGGGTAACTGGGGGTAGTGGTGACGAGGGGGTAGTGGTGATGGGGGGGGGGTAACTGGGGGTAGTGGTGACGTGGTGGGGGGTGGGGGGGGGTAACTGGGGGTAGTGGTGACGGGGTGGGGGGGGGTAACTGGGGGTAGTGGTGACGTGGGTGGTGGTGATGGGGGTGGTGGTGACGGGGGGGGGGGGGGGGGGGTAACTGGGGGTAGTGGTGACGGGGTGGGGGGTGGGGGGGGGGTAACAGGGGGTAGTGGTGATGGGGGGGGGGGGTAACTGGGGGTAGTGGTGACGGGGTGGGGGGTGGGGGGGGGGGGTAACTGGGGGTAGTGGTGATGTGGGTGGTGGTGACGGGGGGGGGGTGACGGGGGGGTAGTGCTGATGGGGGGGGGGGTAACTGGGGGTAGTGGTGACGTGGGTGGTGGTGACGGGGGGGGGGGGGGGGGGGGGGGGGGTGACGGTGTGTATCAGCAGAGCAGTAGATCATTATTGAAGAGATCACAAGGCAGATTACATGTAGACAAAGCCAATCTAATATTAAACTGGAGAAGGCTTATGGTCAGAGACACAGCAGATAAAAGAAAAACAAGGAAAATACGACTTCCAGAAAGCAATGCTCAGATTGTCCTGTGATTGGTCAGAGAGCAGAGAGGGCGGGGGGGGGTTCCAAGACACTCCCATTCCTGTCTGCGTCTCAGTGCCGGCCAATCAGAACCACATCCTGTGTTTTTTGTCATCGTCATGGTGACTCCATAGCCATGCGTGAGGCCGAACGGTGCTTTCCCATTGGTTCATATCAAAGGTCAAATGGTTAAAGTGTGGAAAAGCTCCACTAGTCATCTCCCAGAAGCCCCTGCTCCCTGCAGAGGGTGTCAGGGGTCATTCCTCCTAACTTCGTCTCTTCCTACTTGGTTATAGTTCCTACTTTACACCATCCCATCCTCCATCTCTCTCCTGCTTTCCTCTGCTCAATCTCCTCCAGTCTACTCCTTCCATCCCCCATCTCTCTCCTGCTTTCCTCTGCTCAATCTCCTCCAGTCTACTCCTTCCATCCTCCATCCTTCTCCAGATTGTGCCTTTGAAGGCTATCTGTAATTCAATGGTCATTTCAGTTCATCCTCTGATTCTTATAGTCTTATAAAGTCCTAGTCGGCAGTAACCATAGTAACACAGAATATTATAAAAACTCAATATAATCCCAAAGGTGTGTGCCATATTCACAATTCCCAACGATGCCAGCTCCTGTTGATCCTGATATCCCAGAAATATATTCCCAACCTGATTCCCAAAGTCAATATGGAGGTAGAATCTCCAAGACTGTTTCTATAGCAACACTATGAATCCAACTACGTCCTTTGTAGTGTATATACCTGACCTGGTCTCTCTGTACAGCTGAGCTGAGGCAGGGTGCTGTGGTTCCTCCCAGCCACTAGGGGGCTCCACCACATGCTTCTTTCCTGCTGCTCTGCTCTCTTTGGGTTGAATGCAGCTATGATACATTATAACAACAAGGCTAACAAATGCTGGCTAAGGCTAACCCACACTAACACAGGCTAATACAAGAGCCCGGCTAGCATAAGGCTAACCCATGCTAACCTGACTAGCACAGTCTAACAAATGCTAACCTGTTTAGCGCAGTATAACATGTTAAACCATTACGATGATAGCATGGCTAACTCAGGCTAACACATGCTAACAGGCTAGCATGCTAAACCATCACGGCGTCTGGTAAGGCAGAAACAACCCAGACACTTGCGTCTGTTCTGTGATAGAAGTTCTCTTCATACATCAAATCTAACTCTTCATACAGAAAGAATCTAACTACCATCTTCATTGAAATCTCTTCTGGTGCACAGCGCAGGTGGCAGAACAAATCAGTTGGATGGGCTTTTGACCAGCGGCATGTTTTTATAATGAATGTTATATAAAGACCACAGGCGGCACATGAGTTTTAAGTTTGGGGAAGATTACAATTGATTTGCGTATGTGCATTTAAGTTTAATTTTAATAATAACATTTTCACTTCTCAAAATCATTGTCACATGGTTAATCATACAAATCTAAAGGTTAAAAATGAAACCAATGCGAGAGCCTCTGCCATATGGACACATTGATACACTGTGATTCATTGGCTGCTAAAGAAATGAGAGCCTAGAACTCAGAGATAGTCTATAGGTCAATATAGCAGTAGACCTAAAACGCCCGTCATCTACTCAGTAAAATACATATTCCTAAAGCCAACAAATAAAAACAGTCAAAAAATATCCCGATAAAATATTTATTCTTTCATTTTCAATCGCATTCATCTCTCTACTCTGCTGTCTGCCTCCCTTTCCATTGTTCTTGACTTGATCATCAACTGAGTCCAGCCCAAAGGCAAGCGAACCTGCAACATTGTATCAACTATTTCGGCCCAGTGAGGTCGGGACAGAAAGCAGTTTCTGCCATTACCACTGGATATATGCGATCATCAGATCATGATATTTAGCTTTTTTCACCCCGGGGCTGGGTGATTCTCATTGGCCAGGAGTGGTTTTTTCACCCCGGGGCTGGGTGATTCTCATTGGCCAGGAGTGGTTTTTTCACCCCGGGGCTGGGTGATTCTCATTGGCCAGGAGTGGTTTTTTTCAAAAACCGTGAGGAACTATTATCGTTCGCAATAGATGTAAAAAAAAATGTTAGTTGTGGACGTGGTGGCTAAGACAATCAGACATCCCAAATGAGCTTTTCTACATATGCACGCAGCAGGCCAGGTAGGCCTACTGCTAGGCATGCTCAGGTGCGCACACTCCCTCAACATTATCAGGGCAGAGAAACCAGACACATGCTCTCCCTCAACACTTCCAGGGAAGAGAAACCAGACACATGCTCTCCCTCAACACTAGCAGGGCAGAGAAACCAGACACATGCTCTCCCCCAACACTATCAGGGAAGAGAAACCAGACACATGCTCTCCCTCAACACAATCAGGGAAGAGAAACCA
Source organism: Oncorhynchus clarkii lewisi (assembly GCF_045791955.1). NCBI lineage: Eukaryota > Metazoa > Chordata > Actinopteri > Salmoniformes > Salmonidae > Oncorhynchus > Oncorhynchus clarkii. Next base: position 557,178 of record NC_092155.1, on the reverse strand, counting down.
GACACATGCTCTCCCTCAACGTTATCAGGGCAGAGAAACCAGACACATGCTCATTGCTCACATTTAGCGCACCAAACAAAAGACAATGAAAAAATGGACAACAGGAGTAATTATATAATTTTGGCAAAACATATATTTTCTTTAAGGGAAGTATCCTAACAGAGACCTGTGCACCTGCCAACTGTCCAATTCCCAAGACGCTGAAACCAGAGATCTGTATATAATGACTAGATGCTCATGTCTCCGCCCTAACAACAGGAGTCGTTGTCCTAATGGCAGGTAGGCAGGCGACATGCTTAGGTCTGCATATTATGCCCATAGAAACGCATTGGGCTTATTCTGGAGAGACTTCCTCTCCGCTGTAACTATCTCACTGGAGAAAGCATTCGAGCCAATCAGCACCCCTCAATGTTACTATATGTCTCTGATGCTGTCTGGCCAGAAATAGTATCACAGAGGACACAGATCAGACAGAGGGGACAGACAGAGGAAACAGACAGAGGGGACAGAGGAGACAGACAGAGGGGACAGATGGCACAGAGGAGACAAAGGAGACAGACAGAGGGGACAGACAGAGGAAACAGACAGAGGGGACAGAGGAGACAGACAGAGGGGACAGACAGAGGAAACAGACAGAGGGGACAGACAGAGGAAACAGACAGAGGGGACAGAGGAGACAGACAGAGGGGACAGACAGAGGAAACAGACAGAGGGGACAGAGGAGACAGACAGAGGGGACAGACAGAGGAAACAGACAGAGGGGACAGAGGAGACAGACAGAGGGGACAGACAGAGGGGACAGACAGAGGGGACAGACAGAGGAGACAGACAGAGGGGACAGACAGACAGAGGGGTGCTGTTTCTGTCACTCGGATGCTTTATCTGAGATTGATGGGTCTTTGTGTTGCCGCGCGTCCAGGTCAAATAAAGGATCAATGTAATTTGGACGGGAAAGCAGGTACGGTCGTGTGGGCCAGGCCGCCGAAGGCACCTCCCATAATGCCCTGCGGGTGCATGAAAACGTATCAACAACTAAAACAGAACTGCTGACCTTCAGAAAGACCCTCAGAACTAATATTTAAAAAGACCTGTTGTATATGAGAACGCTAACCACTACAGCAGGAACACACACATACACACACACACACTGGCGTTATTTAGTGTTGTGTGTGAGGGACACAGAGTGTGCAGACTCATTGTTGTGTGCTAAGCAAAGCGTTGACACACACACTCTGTTCTGTATTCAATTACACAATGGCAGAGACCGAAGCATGCAGACACACACATGCCCCAGTCCATATAGCTACATTATACACCATGTAGTGTAGTAGCATCAGTTATAACAGCAGTATGTAGTGTTATGACAGGTCATAAGCCTGTCAGCTGGATATGCAGTGTCCTTATAGGAAGGTTGTCTGTGTGTGGGGTCAGGGGTGAGAGGTCACACAGGGGTCTCCTTGCTCTTCAGATCGGGGGCACTAAACTGCCTCTTCATGCGAGGGGGGGTGCTGTACCCCTCCTGAAACCACCCTGCACCTCCTCCTCTTCCCTGGGGGGAAATGTGGCCCCCTGGTGGAGGGTGGTGGTTACTGCTGCTGTGGTAGAGGTGTTGGTGAGGAGGGATGTAGTAGGGGTGATGGTACCCTCCTCTGTCTCCCCCCTGCTGAAACCTCCCTCCTCCTCCTCCTCTCTGATCCCTCTCCCTTCCTCTTCCCTCCATCCCCCCTCCTCCACGATAACGCGGTCGCCCCTGGTGACCACCTCCGTTGTTGTTGGGGTTGCCGGGGTAGTTGTTTCCCTGGTGATTGTTGTTGTTGCCCTGCGGGGAGCTGTCCAGGGAGTTCCGCCTATATCGCCACGGAGGCGGCCCCTGCTGTTGCCCTGGAACTGGGAAGTGTGGGTTCCCATGGTTACTGTTGCTACGGTGCTGTTGTGGTTGTTGCCAGGTGCGGTGTGGGGAGGGGGTGTGGCCTCTAGGGACCATCTGGAAGGGGAGTGGGAGGAGAGCAGCAGGAGGAGGAGGAGAGGGAGTTGCTTTTCCACCTCCTCCCTCTGCCCGCTCCTCCCACTCACCATCTATCCCCCCCTCCCCCAGCATCATCAGGGCAGTGGCAGGGCTCCATGAGAGACGATGGTGGGGGTTGCTCTTGAAGGGGAACTTGAGTTTACAGTCCTGTGGGGGGATGAAGCGGCCGGTCCCGGGGAGGTGGACCACAGGGGGGGGGTGCACTGGGACCAGAGGGGTGTTGGGGGTTGGGGAGTTCTGGGTGTTCTGGAGGAGGAGAAGAAAGATATAATGGTTTATATTCTGCGTCACAGGGACTATACTACAGGGCCCCCTGGTGGAGCTGCGTCACAGGGACTATACTACAGGGCCCCCTGGTGGAGCTGCATCACAGGGACTATACTACAGGGCCCCCTGGTGGAGTTGCGTCACAAGGAAAATACTACAGGGCCCCCTGGTGGAGCTGCGTCACAGGGACTATACTACAAGGCCCCCTGGTGGAGCTGCGTCCCAGGGACTATACTAAAGAAGGTGGAGTGTATTCAAACCTGTCTGAGTCTTTTAGTAATATTCTGTTGTTGAAGGTTCTGTAGTCGGGTCTGTTCCTGTTTCAGCCACCTCATCCTCCCTCGTCTAAAGGCTGGGTCGTCTGTCATCAGCTTAACTACTCTCTTCTCATTGGGTGGATTGGGCTGTCCGTCATCATCGACCCCGTCACCATCACATTGGGAACCGCCCCCTTCCTCCTCGTCATTTTCCATGTCCTCCTCCTGAGAAGAGAGAAGAGGAATGAGAGAGAGAGAGGAGGGATGAGAGAGAGGAGGGATGAGAGAGAGAGAGAGGAAGGATAAGAGAGAGGTGTATATATAGTGTGTGTGTGTATAGTGTGTGTGTGTGTGTGTGTGTGTGTGTGTGTGTGTGTGTATTGTGTGTGTGTGTGTGTGTATAGTGTGTGTGTGTATAGTGTGTGTGTGTGTATATAGTGCCTTCAGAAAGTATTCAGACCCCTTGACATTTTCCACTTTGTTACTTTACAACCTTATTCTAAAATGCATTAAACAATTTTCCTCAAGCTGATCCTAACCGTTCCAGGCCTATTACTATTATGCCCTGTTTATCAAAAGTGTTGGAAAAAACTTGTCAATAATCAACTGACTGGATTTCTTGATGTCTAGTAGTATGGTATAGTATTCTCTCTGGTATGCAATCTGGTTTCTGCTCAGGTTATGGATGTGTCACTGCAACCTTAACGGTCCTAAATGATGTCACCGTCGCCCTTGATTCTAAGAAATGTTGTGCTTCTAGTTTTATTGACTTGGCCAAAGCTTTTGATACGGTAGACCATTCCATTATTGTGGGCCGGCTAATGAGTATTGGTGTCTCTGAGGGGTCTTTGGTCAAGTTTGCTAACTACTTCTCTCAAAGAGTGCAGTGTATAAAGTCAGAAAATCTGCTGTCTCAGCCACTACCTGTCACCAAGGGAGTACCCCAAGGCTCAATCCTAGGCCCCACTCTCTTCTCAATTTACATCAACAACATAGCTAAGGCAGTAGGAAGCTATCTCATCCATTTATATGCAGATGATACAGTCTTATACTCAGCTGGCCCTTCCCCGGATTTTGTGTTAAACACTCTACACAAAGCTTTCTTAGTGTCCAACAAGCTTTCTCTGCCCATAACCTTGTCCTGAACACCTCCAAAACAAAGGTCATGTGGTTTGGTAAGAAGAATACCCCTCTTCCCATCAGTGTGACTACTACCTCTGAGGGTTTAGAGCTCGAGGTAGTCACCTCATACAAGTACTTAGGAGTATGGCTAGACGGTACACTGCCCTTCTCTCAGCACATATCAAAGCTGCAGGCTAAGGTTAAATCTAGACTTGGTTTCCTCTATCGTAAATGCTCCTCTTTCACCCCAGCTGCCAAACTAACCCTGATTCAGATGACCATCCTCCCCATGCTAGATTACGGAGACATAATTTATAGATCGGCAGGTAAGGGTGTTCTCGAGCAGCTAGATGTTCTTTACCGTTCGGGCATCAGATTTGCCACCAATGCTCCTTATAGGACATATCACTGTACTTTATACTCCAATAATGTTTGCACCATGTGTTGTTGCTACTATGCTGTGTTGTTGCTACTATGCTATGTTGTCATGTGTTGTTGCTACTATGCTGTGTTGTCATGTGTTGTTGCTACTATGCTGTGTTGTTGCTACTATGCTGTGTTGTCATGTGTTGTTGCTACTATGCTGTGTTGTCATGTGTTGTTGCTACTATGCTGTGTTGTTGCTACTATGCTATGTTGTCATGTGTTGTTGCTACTATGCTATGTTGTCATGTGTTGTTGCTACTATGCTGTGTTGTCATGTGTTGTTGCTACTATGCTGTGTTGTTGCTACTATGCTGTGTTGTCATGTGTTGTTGCTACTATGCTGTGTTGTTGCTACTATGCTGTGTTGCCATGTGTTGTTGCTACTATGCTGTGTTGTCATGTGTTGTTGCTACTATGCTGTGTTGTCATGTGTTGTTGCTACTATGCTGTGTTGTCATGTGTTGTTGCTACTATGCTATGTTGTCATGTGTTGTTGCTACTATGCTGTGTTGTTGCTACTATGCTATGTTGTCATGTGTTGTTGCTACTATGCTGTGTTGTCATGTGTTGTTGCTACTATGCTGTGTTGTCATGTGTTGTTGCTACTATGCTGTGTTGTTGCTACTATGCTATGTTGTCATGTGTTGTTGCTACTATGCTATGTTGTCATGTGTTGTTGCTACTATGCTGTGTTGTCATGTGTTGTTGCTACTATGCTGTGTTGTTGCTACTATGCTGTGTTGTCATGTGTTGTTGCTACTATGCTGTGTTGTTGCTACTATGCTGTGTTGCCATGTGTTGTTGCTACTATGCTGTGTTGTCATGTGTTGTTGCTACTATGCTGTGTTGTCATGTGTTGTTGCTACTATGCTGTGTTGTCATGTGTTGTTGCTACTATGCTATGTTGTCATGTGTTGTTGCTACTATGCTGTGTTGTTGCTACTATGCTATGTTGTCATGTGTTGTTGCTACTATGCTGTGTTGTCATGTGTTGTTGCTACTATGCTGTGTTGTTGCTACTATGCTGTGTTGTCATGTGTTGTTGCTACTATGCTGTGTTGTTGCTACTATGCTGTGTTGTCATGTGTTGTTGCTATTATGCTGTGTTGTCATGTGTTGTTGCCATGCTATGTTGTTGTCTTAGGACTCTCTTTATGTAGTGTTGTGGTGTCTCTCTTTATGTAGTGTTGTCTCTCTTTATGTAGTGTTGTGTTGTCTCTATGTAATGTTGTGTTGTCTCTCTTTATGTAGTGTTGTGGTGTCTCTCTCTATGTAGTGTCTTAGGTCTCTCTTTATGTAGTGTTGTCTTAGGTCTCTCTTTATGTAGTGTTGTCTCTCTTTATGTAGTGTTGTGTTGTCTCTCTTTATGTAGTGTTGTGTTGTCTCTCTTTATGTTGTGTTGTCTCTCTTTATGTAGTGTTGTCTCTCTTTATGTAGTGTTGTGTTGTCTCTCTCTATGTAGTGTTGTCTTAGGTCTCTCTTTATGTAGTGTTGTCTTAGGTCTCTCTTTATGTAGCGTTGTCTCTCTTTATGTAGTGTTGTGTTGTCTCTCTTTATGTAGTGTTGTGTTGTCTCTCTTTATGTAGTGTTGTGTTGTCTCTCTTTATGTAGTGTTGTGGTGTCTCTCTTTATGTAGTGTTGTGGTGTCTCTCTTTATGTAGTGTTGTGGTGTCTCTCTTTATGTAGTGTTGTGGTGTCTCTCTTTATGTAGTGTTGTGTTGTCTCTCTTTATGTAGTGTTGTGGTGTCTTAGGACTCTCTTTATGTAGTGTTGTGTTGTCTCTCTTTATGTAGTGTTGTGGTGTCTCTCTTTATGTAGTGTTGTGGTGTCTCTCTTTATGTAGTGTTGTGGTGTCTCTCTTTATGTAGTGTTGTGTTGTCTCTCTTTATGTAGTGTTGTGGTGTCTCTCTTTATGTAGTGTAGTGTTGTCTCTCTTTATGTAGTGTTGTGGTGTCTTAGGACTCTCTTTATGTAGTGTTGTGTTGTCTCTCTTTATGTAGTGTTGTGGTGTCTCTTTTTATGTAGTGTTGTGGTGACTCTCTTTATGTAGTGTTGTGGTGTCTCTCTTTATGTAGTGTTGTGGTGTCTCTCTTTATGTAGTGTTGTGTTGTCTCTCTTTATGTAGTGTTGTGGTGTCTCTCTTTATGTAGTGTTGTGTTGTCTCTCTTTATGTAGTGTTGTGGTGTCTCTCTTTATGTAGTGTTGTGGTGTCTCTCTTTATGTAGTGTTGTGGTGTCTCTCTTTATGTAGTGTTGTGTTGTCTCTCTTTATGTAGTGTTGTGGTGTCTCTCTTTATGTAGTGTTGTGGTGTCTCTCTTTATGTAGTGTTGTGGTGTCTCTCTTTATGTAGTGTTGTGGTGTCTCTCTTTATGTAGTGTTGTGGTGTCTCTCTTTATGTAGTGTTGTGGTGACTCTCTTTATGTAGTGTTGTGGTGTCTCTCTTTATGTAGTGTTGTGGTGTCTCTCTTTATGTAGTGTTGTGGTGTCTCTCTTTATGTAGTGGTGTGGTGTCTCTCTTTATGTAGTGTTGTGGTGTCTTAGGTCTCTCTTTATGTTGTGTTGTGGTGTCTCTCTTTATGTAGTGTTGTGTTGTCTCTCTTTATGTTGTGTTGTGGTGTCTTAGGTCTCTCTTTATGTAGTGTTGTGGTGTCTTAGGACTCTCTTTATGTAGTGTTGTGTTGTCTTAGGACTCTCTTTATGTAGTGTTGTGGTGTCTTAGGACTCTCTTTATGTAGTGTTGTGGTGTCTTAGGACTCTCTTTATGTAGTGTTGTGGTGTCTTAGGACTCTCTTTATGTAGTGTTGTGGTGTCTTAGGACTCTCTTTATGTAGTGTTGTGGTGTCTTAGGACTCTCTTTATGTAGTGTTGTGGTGTCTCTCTTGATGTAGTGTTGTGGTGTCTCTCTTGATGTAGTGTTGTGCTGTCTCTCTTTATGTAGTGTTGTGGTGTCTCTCTTTATGTAGTGTTGTGGTGTCTCTCTTTATGTAGTGTTGTGGTGTCTCTCTTTATGTAGTGTTGTGGTGTCTCTCTTTATGTTGTGTTGTCTCTCTTTATGTAGTGTTGTCTCTCTTTATGTAGTGTTGTGTTGTCTCTCTCTATGTAGTGTTGTCTTAGGTCTCTCTTTATGTAGTGTTGTCTTAGGTCTCTCTTTATGTAGCGTTGTCTCTCTTTATGTAGTGTTGTGTTGTCTCTCTTTATGTAGTGTTGTGTTGTCTCTCTTTATGTAGTGTTGTGTTGTCTCTCTTTATGTAGTGTTGTGGTGTCTCTCTTTATGTAGTGTTGTGGTGTCTCTCTTTATGTAGTGTTGTGGTGTCTCTCTTTATGTAGTGTTGTGGTGTCTCTCTTTATGTAGTGTTGTGTTGTCTCTCTTTATGTAGTGTTGTGGTGTCTTAGGACTCTCTTTATGTAGTGTTGTGTTGTCTCTCTTTATGTAGTGTTGTGGTGTCTCTCTTTATGTAGTGTTGTGGTGTCTCTCTTTATGTAGTGTTGTGGTGTCTCTCTTTATGTAGTGTTGTGTTGTCTCTCTTTATGTAGTGTTGTGGTGTCTCTCTTTATGTAGTGTAGTGTTGTCTCTCTTTATGTAGTGTTGTGGTGTCTTAGGACTCTCTTTATGTAGTGTTGTGTTGTCTCTCTTTATGTAGTGTTGTGGTGTCTCTTTTTATGTAGTGTTGTGGTGACTCTCTTTATGTAGTGTTGTGGTGTCTCTCTTTATGTAGTGTTGTGGTGTCTCTCTTTATGTAGTGTTGTGTTGTCTCTCTTTATGTAGTGTTGTGGTGTCTCTCTTTATGTAGTGTTGTGTTGTCTCTCTTTATGTAGTGTTGTGGTGTCTCTCTTTATGTAGTGTTGTGGTGTCTCTCTTTATGTAGTGTTGTGGTGTCTCTCTTTATGTAGTGTTGTGTTGTCTCTCTTTATGTAGTGTTGTGGTGTCTCTCTTTATGTAGTGTTGTGGTGTCTCTCTTTATGTAGTGTTGTGGTGTCTCTCTTTATGTAGTGTTGTGGTGTCTCTCTTTATGTAGTGTTGTGGTGTCTCTCTTTATGTAGTGTTGTGGTGACTCTCTTTATGTAGTGTTGTGGTGTCTCTCTTTATGTAGTGTTGTGGTGTCTCTCTTTATGTAGTGTTGTGGTGTCTCTCTTTATGTAGTGTTGTGGTGTCTCTCTTTATGTAGTGTTGTGGTGTCTTAGGTCTCTCTTTATGTTGTGTTGTGGTGTCTCTCTTTATGTAGTGTTGTGTTGTCTCTCTTTATGTTGTGTTGTGGTGTCTTAGGTCTCTCTTTATGTAGTGTTGTGGTGTCTTAGGACTCTCTTTATGTAGTGTTGTGTTGTCTTAGGACTCTCTTTATGTAGTGTTGTGGTGTCTTAGGACTCTCTTTATGTAGTGTTGTGGTGTCTTAGGACTCTCTTTATGTAGTGTTGTGGTGTCTTAGGACTCTCTTTATGTAGTGTTGTGGTGTCTTAGGACTCTCTTTATGTAGTGTTGTGGTGTCTTAGGACTCTCTTTATGTAGTGTTGTGGTGTCTTAGGACTCTCTTTATGTAGTGTTGTGGTGTCTCTCTTGATGTAGTGTTGTGGTGTCTCTCTTGATGTAGTGTTGTGCTGTCTCTCTTTATGTAGTGTTGTGGTGTCTCTCTTTATGTAGTGTTGTGGTGTCTCTCTTTATGTAGTGTTGTGGTGTCTCTCTTTATGTAGTGTTGTGGTGTCTCTCTTGATGTAGTGTTGTGTTGTCTCTCTTTATGTAGTGTTGTGGTGTCTCTCTTTATGAATTGTTGTGGTGTCTCTCTTTATGTAGTGTTGTGGTGTCTCTCTTTATGTAGTGTTGTGGTGTCTCTCTTTATGTAGTGTTGTGGTGTCTCTCTTTATGTAGTGTTGTGTTGACTCTCTTTATGTAGTGTTGTGGTGTCTCTCTTTATGTAGTGTTGTGTTGACTCTCTTTATGTAGTGTTGTGGTGTCTCTCTTTATGTAGTGTTGTGTTGTCTCTCTTTATGTAGTGTTGTGGTGTCTCTCTTTATGTAGTGTTGTGTTGTCTCTCTTTATGTAGTGTTGTGGTGTCTCTCTTTATGTAGTGTTGTGGTGACTATTTATGTAGTGTTGTGTTGTCTTAGGACTCTCTTTATGTAGTGTTGTGGTGACTCTATTTATGTAGTGTTGTGTTGTCTTAGGACTCTCTTTATGTAGTGTTGTGGTGTCTCTCTTTATGTAGTGTTGTGGTGTCTCTCTTTATGTAGTGTTGTGTTGTCTCTCTTTATGTAGTGTTGTGGTGTCTCTCTTTATGTAGTGTTGTGGTGTCTCTCTTTATGTAGTGTTGTGGTGTCTCTCTTTATGTAGTGTTGTCTCTCTTTATGTAGTGTTGTGGTGTCTCTCTTTATGTAGTGTTGTGGTGACTCTCTTTATGTAGTGTTGTGGTGTCTCTCTTTATGTAGTGTTGTGGTGACTCTCTTTATGTAGTGTTGTGTTGTCTCTCTTTATGTAGTGTTGTGGTGTCTCTCTTTATGTAGTGTTGTGGTGACTCTCTATGTAGTGTTGTGGTGTCTCTCTTTATGTAGTGTTGTGGTGACTCTATTTATGTAGTGTTGTGTTGTCTCTCTTTATGTAGTGTTGTGGTGTCTCTCTTTATGTAGTGTTGTGTTGTCTCTCTTTATGTAGTGTTGTGGTGACTCTATTTATGTAGTGTTGTGGTGTCTCTCTTTATGTAGTGTTGTGTTGTCTCTCTTTATGTAGTGTTGTGGTGTCTCTTTTTATGTAGTGTTGTGGTGACTCTCTTTATGTAGTGTTGTGGTGTCTCTCTTTATGTAGTGTTGTGGTGACTCTATTTATGTAGTGTTGTGGTGTCTTAGGACTCTCTTTATGTAGTGTTGTGTTGTCTCTCTTTATGTAGTGTTGTGGTGTCTCTCTTTATGTAGTGTTGTGTTGTCTCTCTTTATGTAGTGTTGTGTTGTCTCTCTTTATGTAGTGTTGTGTTGTCTCTCTTTATGTAGTGTTGTGGTGTCTCTCTTTATGTAGTGTTGCAGTGTCTCTCTTTATGTTGTGTTGTCTTAGGACTCTCTTTATGTAGTGTTGTGGTGTCTCTCTTTATGTAGTGTTGTGTTGTCTCTCTTTATGTTGTGTTGTCTTAGGACTCTCTTTATGTAGTGTAGTGTTGTCTCTCTTTATGTAGTGTTGTGGTGTCTCTCTTGTCGTGGTGTGTGATTTGTCCTGTATTTATATTGTATTATATTGTATTTGAATCCCAACCCCGTCCCCACAGGAGGCCTTTTGGTAAATAAGAATTTGTTCTTAACTGACTTGCCTAGTTAAATAAAGGTTGAATAAAAAACATTTAAAGTGTGGTGTGCAGTGTGTCTCTCTACCTGTCCAGTAGGTATAATGCTCTCCATCTTGACCATCCTGTCTCTCAGAGCTTTGATCTCTTCATCCTTCACAAACAATCACAATTAGAATCAGAATCACAACCAATCACAATTAGAATCAGAATCACAAACAATCACAATTAGAATCAGAATCACAACCAATCACAATTAGAATCAGAATCACAAACAATCACAATTAGAATCAGAATCACAAACAATCACAATTAGAATCAGAATCACAACCAATCACAATTAGAATCAGAATCACAACCAATCACAATTAGAATCAGAATCACAACCAATCACAATTAGAATCAGAATCACAACCAATCACAATTAGAATCAGAATCACAACCAATCACAATTAGAATCAGAATCACAACCAATCACAATTAGAATCAGAATCACAACCAATCACAATTAGAATCAGATTAACAACCAATCACAATTAGAATCAGAATCACAACCAATCACAATTAGAATCAGAATCACAACCAATCACAATTAGAATCAGAATAACAACCAATCACAATTAGAATCAGAATCACAACCAATCACAATTAGAATCAGAATCACAACCAATCACAATTAAAATCAGATTAACAACCAATCACAATTAGAATCAGAATCACAACCAATCACAATTAAAATCACAACCAATCACAATTAGAATCAGAATCACAACCAATCACAATTAGAATCAGAATCACAACCAATCACAATTAGAATCAGAATCACAACCAATCACAATTAGAATCAGAATCACAACCAATCACAATTAGAATCACAACCAAGCACAATACAAATCAGAATCACAACCAATCACAATTAGAATCAAAATCACAACCAATCACAATTAGAATCAGAATCACAACCAATCACAATTAAAATCAGAATCACAACCAATCACAATTAGAATCACAAACAATCACAATTAGAATCAGAATCACAACCAATCACAATTAGACACACAGAGAGAGAGAGAGAGAGAGAGACAGACAGACACAGAGAGAGAGAGACACAGAGAGAGAGAGAGAGAGAGAGAGAGAGAGACAGAGAGAGAAACAGACAGAGAGAGAGGGAGAGAGAGTGAGAGAGACAGACACAGAGAGAGAGAAAGAGTGATAGTGAGAGAGAGAGAGGAGAGACAGAGAGATGAGAGGGAGACACACAGAGACACACAGAGAGAGAGAGATGAGAGAGAGAGATTACTGTGAGACTTTAAAAGTCTATAAACGTACAATCAGTACCAAAATAGCACAGCACAACAGCAAGCAGCTGACACTAATTGAGGAGTCCATAAAAAGAGAGACATACCTTCATATTATTCTGAATCTTTACTTCCTGTAGAACATCCGTCAGCCTATCAATATGAGCCTTCAGGTCGTACACACCCCCAGGCCCTGCCCCTCCTCCTCCCTCCTCCACCTCCTCCCTCCTGTCCTCCCCTATCCCCACGGTGTCCCAGACATCCTGAGCCACAGCCCTCCAGCTGTCTGCTTCTGTGTTGTCTTTCTTAGAATACATCCTGGTTAGCTCCTTCATCTTCACAATGGACAGAGCCTCAATCTCCTGACGAGAGTGACGGAAATCCCCCAAGGCAACCTATAGGGAGAGACACAGAGTCCAGGGTTAATATGTATCTATTAATATCACCCAAGGTAACCTATAGGGAGAGACACAGAGTCCAGGGTTAATATGTATCTATTCACCCCAGGACTCAGATTCAGATGTAAATCATGACTAGATTCAGATGTAAATCAGGACTAGATTCAGATGTAAATCAGGACTAGATTCAGATGTAAATCAGGACTAGATTCAGATGTAAATCATGACTAGATTTAGATGTAAATCAGGACTAGATTCAGATGTAAATCAGGACTAGATTCAGATGTAAATCAGGACTAGATTCAGATGTAAATCAGGACTAGATTCAGATGTAAATCAGGACTAGATTCAGATGTAAATCAGGACTAGATTCAGATGTAAATCAGGACTAGATTCAGATGTAAATCAGGACTAGATTCAGATGTAAATCAGGACTAGATTCAGATGTAAATCAGGACTAGATTCAGATGTAAATCAGGACTAGATTTAGATGTAAATCAGGACTAGATTCAGATGTAAATCAGGACTAGATTCAGATGTAAATCAGGACTAGATTCAGATGTAAATCAGGACTAGATTCAGATGTAAATCAGGACTAGATTCAGATGTAAATCAAGACTAGATTCAGATGTAAATCAAGACTAGATTCAGATGTAAATCAAGACTAGATTCAGATGTAAATCAGGACTAGATTCAGATGTAAATCAAGACTAGATTCAGATGTAAATCAGGACTAGATTCAGATGTAAATCAGGACTAGATTCAGATGTAAATCAGGACTAGATTCAGATGTAAATCAGGACTAGATTCAGATGTAAATCATGACTAAGACTAGACCACTCAGGAACTCCACACCTTTTAGATTATGGTGCATATTTTGCATTAAAATGTGTGGAATTGTCTTGCTGAAAAATAAACCTGAGGCACAGCTGGCCCAGCGTCGTCCGGGTTTGGCCGATGTAGGCCGTCATTGTAAATAAGAATTTGTTCTTAACTGACTTGCCTAGTTAAATAAAGATGAAATAAAACATTTTAAAAACCTGGTAGCAGATCTCTTGACAGTAATGTGACTGGGACAGAGCCAGTGAGGTGTTGTATTTGGAGTGGTAACAATACTGTACCTCGTAGCAGATCTCTTTGACCGCCTGCATCCTCAGGTCTCTGATGGTAACCCGTTTGGGGTCTTTGCTGATTCGGCGACGCTGAGGGATCTGATAGACCCTGAGTGGCTCCCGACGTTTACCACTACTGGGCAGGCCACAACGCTTTACTATCGACTGGACCTATAGAATTACAACATATACATGTACAGTACCATTCAAAAGTTTAAACACACCTACTCATTCAAGGGTTTTTCTTTATTTTTACTATTTTCTACACTGTAGAATAATAGTGAAGGCATCAAAACTATGAAATAACACATATGGAGTCATGTAGTAACCAAAAAAGTGTTAAATCAAAATGTATTCTATATTTGAGATTCTTCAAAGTAGCCACCCTTTGCCTTGACAGCTTTGCAAACTCTTGGCATTCTCTCAACCAGCTTCACCTGGAATGCTTTTCCAACAGTCTTGAAGGAGTTCCCACATATGCTGAGCACTTGTTGGCTGCTTTTCCTTCACTCTGCGGCCCGACTCATCCCAAACCATCTCAATTGGGTTGAGGTCGGGTGATCGTGGAGGCCAGGTCATCTGATGCAGCAATCCATCACTCTCCTTCTTGGTCATAAATCCCTTACACAGCTTGGAGGTGAGTTGGGTCATTGTCCTGTTAAAAAACAAATGAGTCCCACTAAGTGCAAACCAGATGGGATGGTGTATCGCTGCAGAATGCTGTGGTAGTCATGCTGGTTAAGTCTGCCTTGAATTCTAAAGAAATCACAGACAGTGTCACCAGCAAAGTATCCCCACACCCTCACACCTCCTCCTCCATGCTTCACGGTGGGAACCACACATGTGGAGAACATCCATTCACCTACTCTGCGTCTCACAAAGATATTGCGGTTTGAACCAAAAATCTCAAATTTGGACTCATCAGACCAAAGGACAGAGTTTCACAGGTCTAATGTCCATTGCTAGTGTTTCTTGGCCCAAGCAAGTCTCATCTTGGTGTTCTTTAGTGGTGGTTTCTTTGCAGCAATTTGAACATGAAGGCCTGATTCACGCAGTCTCCTCTGAACAGTTGATGTTGAGAAGTATCTGTTACTTGAACTCTGTGGAGAATTTACTTGGGCTGCAATCAGAGCTGCAGTTTACTCAAATGAACTTATCCTCTGCAGCAGAGGTAACTCTGGGTCTTCCTTTCCTGTGGCGGTCCTCATGAGAGCCAGTTAACTCTAATGAACTGATCCTCTGCAGCAGAGGTAACTCTGGGTCTTCCTTTCCTGTGGCGGTCCTCATGAGAGCCAGTTTCATCACAGCGCTTGATGGTTTTTGCAACTGCACTTGAAGAAACTTTCAAAGTTCTTGAAATCTTCCGTATTAACTGACTTTCATGTCTTAAAGTAATGATGGACTGTTGTTTCTCTTTGCTTATTTGAGCTGTTCTTGACATAATATGGACTTGGTCTTTTACCAAATAACCCCTACCTTGTCACAACACAACTGATTGGCTCAAACACATTCAGAAGGAAAAAAAATCCACAAATGAACTTTTAACAAGGCACACCTGTTAATTGAAATGGTTGAGAAAATGCCAAGAGTGTGTTCCTCAGTCATCAAGGCAAAGGGTGACTATTTTGAAGAATCTCAAATAATCTAAAATATATTTTGATTTATTTAACCCTTTTTTTGTTACTACATGATTCCGTGTGTGTTATTTCATAATTTTGTGGTCTTCACTATTATTCTACAATGTCGTAAGAAAAGAAAAACCCTTGAATGAGTAGGTGTGTCCAAACTTTTGACTGGTAGTGTAGTTATATAACTATGTGTGTGTACCTTGTTAGCAGGTAGTTTCTCTCTGAGTGAAGATATCAGTCTCCAGCTCTCTTCACAGGATCTCTTATCAGAGTCGTCTCCACTGTCTGAGTCTGTATACTGAGGAGAGGAGAGGGTTAATCCACACATCATGTTTTACCAGTCTCTGTTGTCCCAGTAACAGGTTAGTCTCCTCCTCCTCTCTCCTGTACTAACCCTCAGTCAGTCAGTCAGTCTCACCAGTCTCTGTTGTTCCAGTAATAGGTCAGTCAGTCAGTCTTACCAGTCTCTGTTGTTCCAGTAACAGGTCAGTCAGTCAGTCTTACCAGTCTCTGTTGTTCCAGTAATAGGTCAGCCTCCTCCTTCTCCCTCCTGTACCAACCCCCAGTCAGTCTTACCAGTCTCTGTTGTTCCAGTAACAGGTCAGTCAGTCAGTCTCACCAGTCTCTGTTGTTCCAGTAACAGGTCAGTCAGTCAGTCTCACCAGTCTCTGTTGTTCCAGTAACAGGTCAGTCAGTCAGTCTTACCAGTCTCTGTTGTCCCAGTAACAGGTTAGTCTCCTCCTCCTCTCTCCTGTACCAACCCTCAGTCAGTCAGTCAGTCAGTCAGTCAGTCTCACCAGTCTCTGTTGTTCCAGTAACAGGTCAGTCAGTCAGTCTTACCAGTCTCTGTTGTTCCAGTAATAGGTCAGTCAGTCAGTCTTACCAGTCTCTGTTGTTCCAGTAATAGGTCAGCCAGTCAGTCTTACCAGTCTCTGTTGTTCCAGTAATAGGTCAGTCAGTCAGTCTTACCAGTCTCTGTTGTTCCAGTAATACGTCAGCCTCCTCCTTCTCTCTCCTGTACCAACCCCCAGTCAGTCTTACCAGTCTCTGTTGTTCCAGTAATAGGTCAGTCAGTCAGTCTTACCAGTCTCTGTTGTTCCAGTAATAGGTCAGCCAGTCAGTCTCACCAGTCTCTGTTGTTCCAGTAACAGGTCAGTCAGTCAGTCTTACCAGTCTCTGTTGTTCCAGTAATATGTCAGTCAGTCAGTCTCACCAGTCTCTGTTGTTCCAGTAACAGGTCAGTCAGTCAGTCTTACCAGTCTCTGTTGTTCCAGTAACAGGTCAGTCAGTCAGTCTTACCAGTCTCTGTTGTTCCAGTAATATGTCAGTCAGTCAGTCTCACCAGTCTCTGTTGTTCCAGTAACAGGTCAGTCAGTCAGTCTTACCAGTCTCTGTTGTTCCAGTAACAGGTCAGTCAGTCAGTCTTACCAGTCTCTGTTGTTCCAGTAATATGTCAGTCAGTCAGTCTCACCAGTCTCTGTTGTTCCAGTAACAGGTCAGTCAGTCAGTCTTACCAGTCTCTGTTGTTCCAGTAACAGGTCAGTCAGTCAGTCTTACCAGTCTCTGTTGTTCCAGTAATATGTCAGTCAGTCAGTCTCACCAGTCTCTGTTGTTCCAGTAACAGGTCAGTCAGTCAGTCTTACCAGTCTCTGTTGTTCCAGTAATATGTCAGTCAGTCAGTCTCACCAGTCTCTGTTGTTCCAGTAACAGGTCAGTCTTACCAGTCTCTGTTGTTCCAGTAATAGGTCAGCCTCCTCCTTCTCCCTCCGGTACTGAATCTCCATGTCCTGCAGCCTGGGAGAGAGACCCCGGGGGTTTAACCAGTTGAGCTGACAGACGTTTTGCACCGTTTTGCCATGGCTTTAGTCACCAGTAAAGCACGAGGGCAATATTGTATTCATGCAATAGTGCCCCCCCCCAGAAAACTATGACCTTTGGCCTTCACCTGGAATTGTTCATTTATGTCTGAGAAAAACCCCACTTTTCAACACATTTGATCTACAATACAAGTATAGAACCTACATGATGGTGAAACACAGTGAACAATCCTTCTCATACTTTATTATAGGTCAATATATAAAGGGCATTCGGAAAGTATTCAGACCCCTTGGATATTTTTCCACATTTTGTTATGTTACAGCCATTCTGAATTTGATTAAATAGTTTTTTCCCCCTCATCAATCTACATACAATAGCCCAAAAGACAAAGCAACAAAAACTGAAATATCACATTTACATCAGTATTCAGACCCTTTGGCTCAGTACTTTGTTGAAGCACTTTTGGCAGTGATTACAGCCTTGAGTCTTCTTGGGTATGACGCTACAAGCTTGGCACACCTGTATTTGTGAGTTTCTCCCATTCTTCTCTGCAGATCCTCTCAAGCTCTGTCAGGTTGGATGGGGAGCGTCGCTGCACAGCTATTTTCAGGTCTCTCCAGAGATGTTCGATCTGGTTCAGGTCCGGGCTCTGGCTGTGTCACTCAAGGACATTCAGATAATTGTCCAGAAGCCACTCCTGCGTTGTCTTGGCTGTGTGCTTAGGGTCGTTGTCCTGATGGAAGGTGAACCTTCGCCCCAGTCTGAGGTCCTGAGTGCTCTGGAGCAGGTTTTCATCAAAGATTCTCTGTACTTTGCTCCATCCATCTTTCCCTTGATCCTGACTAGCAAAAATCTTTAAAAAAAACTGTTTTTACTATGTCGTTATGGGTTATTGTGTGTAGATTGATGAGGGGCGAAAAAGTATTTAATTCATTTTAGAATAAGGCTGTAACAAAATGTGGAAGAATGGAAGAGACCTGAATACTTTCTGAATGCACTGTACTTATAATCTGTTTTTTTACCCAAAATATTTCACCTTCTTTATTACTTTACCAAACATATCATGACATTAGTATGCATTTAAAAATATATATAATTCTAGTTGGTTTCAGGTACTGTCAGCTTAAGAGGTTCTCTCTCTCTCTCTCTCTCGCTCTCTCTGGGAGACATTGAAGGTTGACAGTTGATTTAATGATTGATTAACAAAGCTACATTTGTATGTTGTTCCCTTCCTCCCTCTCCCCCACACCTCTTCTCCATCTCCAGTTTGATGTCTATCCCTTGTTTCTCCAGTAGTTCTCGCTGAGCGTAGGTCCAGTCCTCTGGCTCCCCCTGGAGGCCTGTGTTGGCAGTGCATTCGGTCTCCTGGTGGCTGGGACTGGTACTGCTCCTCTCTCTCTGTTCTCTCTCCAGACGGGCCTGTTCTGGGTGGGTGAACCGGAACACATGGTTCTTTCCCATCACTATACGGTTACCTGGGGGGAGGGGAAGGAGAAAGAAGAGGAAGAGGTGGAGGAGGAAGAGGAGGAGGGAAGAGGGTCAGAAAATAGAATACATATTGAACATGACAAAAAATGTACCATCTTGGTCAGGAACTTTCATTCTAGGAACTGATCAAATATGATACAAACTTTTTAGATATATGTGGACAGGATGTTAGGTAGAAAGCTAGACTGACTGTTTCAGTGGAAGGATTATATGTGGACAGGATGTTAGGTAGAAAGCTAGACTGACTGTTTCAGTGGAAGGATTATATGTGGACAGGATGTTAGGTAGAAAGCTAGACTGACTGTTTCAGTGGAAGGATTATATGTGGACAGGATGTTAGGTAGAAAGCTAGACTGACTGTTTCAGTGGAAGGATTATATGTGGACAGGATGTTAGGTAGAAAGCTAGACTGACTGTTTCAGTGGAAGGATTATATGTGGACAGGATGTTAGATAGAATGCTAGACTGACTGTTTCAGTGGAAGGATTATATGTGGACAGGATGTTAGGTAGAAAGCTAGACTGACAGTTTCAGCGGAAGGATTATTTGAATTAAAGAATGAACTGCCAATATGGCAACATTTTGGAATGCTGTGTTTGTCTAGTAATAGTGACTATAGCCCAGTAGTAGTAGTAGTAGTAATAGTAGTAGTAGTAATAGTAGTAGTGACTATAGCCCAGTAGTAGTAGTAGTAGTAGTAGTAGTAGTAGTAGTAGTAGTAGTAGTAGCAGTAGTAGTAGTAGTGACTATAGCCCAGTAGTAGTAGTAGTAGTAGAAGTGACAATAGCCCAGTAGTAGTAGTAGTAGTAGTGACTATAGCCCAGTAGTAGTAGTAGTGACTATAGCCCAGTAGTAGTAGTAGTAGTAGTGACTATAGCACAGTAGTAGTAGTAGTAGTAGTAGTAGTAGTAGTGACTATAGCCCAGTAGTAGTAGTAGTAGTAGAAGTGACTATAGCCCAGTAGTAGTAGTAGTAGTAGTGACTATAGCACAGTAGTAGTAGTAGTAACTATAGCCCAGTAGTAGTAGTAGTAGTAGTAGTAGTAGTAGTAGTAGTGACTATAGCCCAGTAGTAGTAGTAGTAGTAGTAGTAGTAGTGACTATAGCCCAGTAGTAGTAGTAGTAGTAGTAGTAGTAGTAGTAGTAGTAGTGACTATAGCCCAGTAGTAGTAGTAGTAGTAGTAGTAGTAGTAGTAGTGACTATAGCCCAGTAGTAGTAGTAGTAGTAGTAGGAGTAGTAGTGACTATAGCCCAGTAGTAGTAGTAGTAGTGACTGTAGTAGTAGTAGTAGTAGTAGTAGAAGTAGTAGTAGTAGTAGTAGTGACTATAGCACAGTAGTAGTAGTAGTAGTGACTGTAGTAGTAGTAGTAGTAGTAGTAGAAGTAGTAGTAGTAGTGACTATAGCACAGTAGTAGTAGTAGTAGTGACTGTAGTAGTAGTAGGAGTAGTAGCAGCAGTAGTAGTAGCAGTAGTAGTGACTATAGCCCAGTAGTAGTAGTAGTAGTGACTGTAGTAGTAGTAGAAGTAGTAGTAGTAGTAGTAGTAGTAGTGACTATAGCACAGTAGTAGTAGTAGTAGTAGTAGTAGTAGTAGTAGTGACTATAGCACAGTAGTAGTAGTAGTAGTAGTAGTGACTATAGCCCAGTAGTAGTAGTAGTAGTAGAAGTAGTGACTATAGCCCAGTAGTAGTAGTAGTAGTAGTAGTAGTGACTATAGCCCAGTAGTAGTAGTAGTAGAAGTAGTAGTAGTAGTAGTGACTATATCCCAGTAGTAGTAGTAGTAACAGTAGTAGTAATAATAGTGGTAGTCGTAGTGACTTTAGCCCAGTAGTAGTAATAGTTGTTGTAGTAGTAGTAGTAGTAACAGTAGTAGTATTAACAGTAGTAGTAATAGTAGTAGTCGTAGTGACTTTAGCCCAGTAGTATCAGTAGTAGTAGTAGTAGTAGTAGTAGTAGTAGTAATAGTTGTTGTAGTAGTAGTAGTAGTAACAGTAGTAGTAGTAGTA
Source organism: Oncorhynchus clarkii lewisi (assembly GCF_045791955.1). Taxonomy (NCBI): domain Eukaryota; kingdom Metazoa; phylum Chordata; class Actinopteri; order Salmoniformes; family Salmonidae; genus Oncorhynchus; species Oncorhynchus clarkii. The sequence goes on along the minus strand of NC_092155.1, from coordinate 537,077 downwards.
GTAGTGACTATAGCCCAGTAGTAGTAGTAGTAGTAGTAGTAGTAGTGACTATAGCCCAGTAGTAGTAGTAGTAGTAGTGACTATATCCCAGTAGTAGTAGTAGTAACAGTAGTAGTAATAGTGGTAGTCGTAGTGACTTTAGCCCAGTAGTAGTAATAGTTGTTGTAGTAGTAGTAGTAGTAACAGTAGTAGTATTAACAGTAGTAGTAATAGTAGTAGTCGTAGTGACTTTAGCCCAGTAGTAGTAATAGTAGTGGTAACAGTAGTAGTAGTAGTAGTAGTAGTGACTATAGCCCAGTAGTAGTAATAGTAGTAGTAACAGTAGTAGTAGTAGAAGTAGTTGTGGTAGTAGCGACTATAGCCCAGCAGTAGAAGAATTAGTAGTAGTGGTAGTAGTATTAGTAGAAGTAGTATTCATAGAAGTAACAGTAGTAGCAGTAGTAGTAGCAAGAGTAGTAGTTGTAGTACCAGTAGTAGTATTGGTAGTAGTAACAAAAGTAGTATTAGTAACAGTAGTAGTATTAGTAGTAGTAGTAGTAGTAGTAATAGCAGTAGTATTAGTAGCAGTATTAGTTGTAGCACCAGTAGTAGTAGAATTAGCAGTAACAGCAGTAGTAGCAGTAGTAACATTAGTAGTAACAGTAGTAATAGTAGTAACAGTAGTAGTAGCAGTAGCAATAGTAGTAGCACCAGCAGTAGTAGTAACAGTAGTAGTAGTAGTAGTAGTAGTAACAGTAATGGTTGTAGTAATAACAGTAGTAGTAGTAGTAGTAATAACAGTAGTAGTAGTAGTAGTAGTAGAAACAGTAGTAGTTGTAGTGGTAGTAGTAGTAACAGTAGTAGTTGTAGTAGTAACAGTAGTAGTTGTAGTAGTAACAGTAGTAGTAGTAGTAGTAGTAACAGTAGTAGTTGTAGTAGTTGTAGTGGTAGTAGTAACAGTAGTAGTAGTAGCAGTAGTAGTAACAGTAGTAGTTGTAGTAGTAACAGTAGTAGTTGTAGTAGTGGTAGTAGTAACAGTAGTAGTTGTAGTAGTAACAGTAGTAGTTGTAGTAGTAGTAGTAACAGTAGTAGTAACAGTAGTAGTTGCAGTAGTAACAGTAGTAGTAGTAGTAGTAGTAGTAGTAGTAGTTGTAGTAACAGTAGTAGTTGTAGTAACAGTAGTAGTAACAGTAGTAGTTGTAGTAGTAACAGTAGTAGTAGTAGTAGTAGTAACAGTAGTAGTTGTAGTAGTGGTAGTAGTAACAGTAGTAGTTGTAGTAGTAACAGTAGTAGTTGTAGTAGTAGTAGTAACAGTAGTAGTAACAGTAGTAGTTGCAGTAGTAACAGTAGTAGTAGTAGTAGTAGTAGTAGTAGTAGTTGTAGTAACTGTAGTAGTTGTAGTAGTTGTAGTAGTAGTAGTAACAGTAGTAGTAACAGAAGTAGTTGTAGTAGTAACAGTAGTAGTAGTAGTAGTAGTAGTAGTAGTAACAGTAGTAGTTGTAGTAGTAGTAGTAACAGTAGTAACAGTAGTAGTTGTAGTAACAGTAGTAGTAGTAGTAGTAGTAGTAGTAGTAGTAACAGTAGTAGTTGTAGTAGTAGTAGTAACAGTAGTAGTAGTAGTAGTAGTAGTAACAGTAGTAGTTGTAGTAACAGTAGTAGTAGTAGTAGTAGTAGTAGTAGTAACAGTAGTAGTAGTAGTAGTAGTAACAGTAGTAGTTGTAGTAGTAGTAGTAACAGTAGTTGTAGTAGTAGTAGTAACAGTAGTAGTAGTAGTAGTAGTAACAGTAGTAGTTGTAGTAACAGTAGTAGTAGTAGTAGTAGTAGTAGTAGTAGTAACAGTAGTAGTTGTAGTAGTTGTAGTAACTGTAGTAGTTGTAGTAGTTGTAGTAGTAGTAGTAGTGACTGCAGTAGTGGTGGAAATAGTGAATCGCTATAAGGATGACTAAATGATTTCCACTGGAAAATCCAATCTCGTCTCATACATTTTAACAGTTGAACTCAAAGTGATGAGTTAGAAGTGGAATTCCACACAGTTCTTGGAGTTGTTGGAGGTCAATTTGAATGCTTTTCATTTCGCCAGGTGTGCTGCTGTCTGCTCAGTGTGTCACAGGATGAGGTTTACAACACCAGTAAACAGAACGTTCCACATGAAACGACAAGTATTTTACACACACACACACACACACACACACACACACACACACACACCCACACACACACACACACACACACACACAGAGAAGTGTGTACCTTGTTTTAGCACCAGCGCTTCTGTGATCTGTTTCCCGTTGACATAAGTCTCTGCCCCCTCCAGAGGTTCCAGGGTTACTATGACTACACATGCGAGCGCACACACACATACACAGATACACACACACACACACACACACACACACACACACACACACACAGACAGACAGACAGACAGAGAGAGAGAGAGAGTTTTAGAACTAGCAAACACAAAGTCCAACTCCAGAAAAGGCCCTTCAATGTTCACCCAACACTGAAACAATAAAGGTTTCAATGTTCACCCAACACTGGAACAATAAAGGTTTCAATGTTCACCCAACACTGGAACAATAAAGGTTTCAATGTTCACCCAACACTGGAACAATAAAGGTTTCAATGTTCACCCAACACTGGAACAATAAACACTTTTAGAATTGACACTTGTCTGGTTCCTTCCACTTAAATAACCAATATGACAACACACAGGTACTAGAGGAAGTGTATGAAACACACACACACAGACACACACACATGGTAGTGGAGAGTGGAGGGTGAGGAGGTCTCAGGAAACATGAGTGTGGAATGAGGATGCCATCACCATGGAGACGCAAGGGAATGTTGTCGTAGAAACGATACCTGACAGATTTCCCGGCAAACTTTTCCAGACGGAGAGAGACAGAAAGAATGTCACTACCCCACACAAACACACACACACACACACACACACACACACACACACACACACACACACACACACACACACACACACACACACACACACACACACACACACACACACACACACACACAGAAACTGCCCATACACACTACAACCCAAATGTGTCCCCAACCATGCAAACGCTGAAATACGTTACTCCAAACACACACACAGTCTTACCCTCTCCTTGGTGGTTGGTGTGACTGTAGAAGACACAGTGTTGTTCCTTGATGAACTGACCAGAGAGTCTGATATCCACATCCTGTTGACCAACCCTGGGGGAGAATAATATGATATTACATCACTCAGTCTGATATCCTGTAGACCTGAACCGGGGCCAGTATTGTAGACCTGAACCGGGGCCAGTATTGTAGACCTGAACCGGGGCCAGTATTGTAGACCTGAACCGGGGCCAGTATTGTAGACCTGAACCGGGGCCAGTATTGTAGACCTGAACCGGGGCCAGGATTGCAGACCTGAACCGGGACCAGTATAGCAGACCTGAACCGGGGCCAGTATAGCAGACCTGAACCGGGGCCAGTATAGCAGACCTGAACTGGGGCCAGGATTGTAGACCTGAACCGGGGCCAGGATTGTAGACCTGAACCGGGGCCAGGATTGTAGACCTGAACCGGGGCCAGTATTGTAGACCTGAACCGGGGCCAGTATTGTAGACCTGAACCGGGGCCAGGATTGTAGACCTGAACCGGGGCCGGGATTGTTGACCTGGGCCAGTATTGTAGACCTGAACCGGGGCCATGATTGTAGACCTGAACCGGGGCCAGGATTGTTGACCTGGACCAGTATTGTAGACCTGAACCGGGGCCAGGATGTTCACCTGGGCCAGTATTGTAGACCTGAACCGGGGACAGTATTGTTGACCTGGGCCAGTATTGTAGACCTAAACCGGGGCCAGTATTGTAGACATGGGCCAGTATTGTAGACCTGGGCCAGTATTGTAGACCTGAACCGGGGCCAGTATTGTAGACCTGGGCCAGTATTGTAGACCTGAACCGGGGCCAGGATTGTAGACCTGAACCGGGGCCAGTATTGTAGACCTGAACCGGGGCCAGTATTGTTGACCTGGACAGGGGCCAGTATTGTAGACCTGAACCAGGGACATTATTGTAGACCTGGGCCAGTATTGTAGACCTGAACCGGGGCCAGTATTGTAGACCTGGGCCAGTATTGTAGACCTGAACCGGGGCCAGGATTGTAGACCTGAACCGGGGCCAGTATTGTAGACCTGAACCGGGGCCAGTATTGTTGACCTGGACAGGGGCCAGTATTGTAGACCTGAACCAGGGACATTATTGTTGACCTGGACAGGGGCCAGTATTGTTGACCGGGGCCAGTATTGAAGACCGGGGCCAGTATTGTAGACCGGGGCCAAGGCCAGTATTGTCGACCGGGGCCAGTATTGTCGACCGGGGACAGTATTGTAGACGGGGCCAGTATTGTTGACCGGGGCCAGTATTGTAGACCGGGGCCAGTATTGTAGACCGGGGCCAGTATTGTTGACCGGGGCCAGTATTGTTGACCGGGGCCAGTATTGTCGACCGGGGTCAGTATTGTTGACCGGGGCCAGTATTTGAACTAACCTGGTGACTCCCTCCTTGATGTAGTACAGCAGACATTCTGACATCAGAGGATCCTCGTTCAGATTCACCAGGTGGGGAGTCTGGAACACACACAGACACAACATGATCACACAGTTACCAGATTAGATAGATTAGAGTGTGTGTGTGTGCATGCGTAGGTGTGTGTGTGTGTCGTACCCCTTTAGGAGAGAACACCCCTAATGTCCCTCCATCTTCTTTAATGGACACTCCCATCTCAGCCAGCAGAGACTCTCTGGGGGGGGACATAAAGACAACATCTATAATACCCTCTCTGGGGGGAGGGGGGCATAAAGACGACATCTAGAATACCCTCTCTGGGGGGGGGGGGGACGTCGACATAAAGACGACATCTAGAATACCCTCTCTGGGGGGGGGGGACGTCGACATAAAGACAACATCTATAATACCCTCTCTGGGGGGAGGGGGGAGGCATAAAGGCAACATCTAGAAAACCCTCTCTGGGGGGAGGGGGGACAAAGACAACATATATAATACAACATCTATAATACAATACAACATCTATAATACAACATCTATAATACAACACAACATCTATAATACAATACAACATCTATAATACAACACAACATCTATAATACAACATCTATAATACAATACAACATCTATAATACAATACAACATCTATAATACAACATCTATAATACAATAGAACATCTATAATACAATACAACATCTATAATACTATACAACATCTACAATACAACATATATAATAGAACATCTATAATACAATACAACATCTATAATAGAACATCTACAATACAACATCTATAATAGAACATCTATAATACAATAGAACATCTATAATACAATACAACATCTATAATACAATAGAACATCTATAATACAACATCTATTATACAATACAACATCTATAATACAACATCTATAATACGACATATATAATACAACATCTATAATACAATAGAACATCTATAATACAATACAACATCTATAATACAATAGAACATCTATAATACAATACAACATCTATAATACTATACAACATCTACAATACATCTATAATACGACATCTATAATACAATACAACATCTATAATAGAACATCTACAATACAATACAACATCTATAATAGAACATCTACAATACAATACAACATCTATAATACAACATCTATAATAGAACATCTACAATACAACATCTACAATACAATACAACATCTATAATAGAACATCTACAATACAATACAACATCTATAATAGAACATCTACAATACAATACAACATCTATAATAGAACATCTACAATACAACATCTATAATAGAACATCTATAATACAATAGAACATCTATAATACAATACAACATCTATAATACTATACAACATCTACAATACAATACATCTATAATACGACATCTATAATTCAACATCTATAATACTATACAACATCTGTAACACAATTCAACATATATAATACAACATATATAATACAACATCTATAATACAACATCTACAATACAACATCTATAATAGAACATCTATAATACAACATCTATAATAGAACATCTACAATACAGTACAACATCTATAATAGAACATCTACAATACAACATCTATAATAAAATATCTATAATACAACATCTATATAACACAATACAACATCTATAATACAACATCTATAATACAACATCTATAATACAACATCTATAATACAACACAACATCTATAATACAACATCTATAATACAATACAACATCTATAATACAAAACAACATCTATAATACAATACAACACAACATCTATAATACAATACAACATCTATAATACAATACAACATCTATAATACAATACAACATCTATAATACAATACAACATCTATAATACATTACAACATCTATAATACAACATCTATAATACAACATCTATAATACAACATCTATAATACAATACAACATCTATAATACAACACAACATCTATAATACAATACCACATCTATAATACAACATCTATAATACAACATCTATAATACAACACAACATCTATAATACAACATCTATTATACAACACAATATCTATATTACAAAATCTATACTACAACATCTATAATACAACAAAACATCTATAATACAACATCTATAATACAATATCTACAATACAACACAACATCTATAATACAATACAACATCTATAATACAACACCAATAATACAATACAACATATATAATACAACACCAATAATACAATACAACATCTATAATACAACATCGATAATACAACATCTATAATACAATACAACATCTATAATACAATACAACATCTATAATACAACATCTATAATACAACATCTATAATACAACATCTATAATACAACATGTATAATACAACATTTATAATACAATACAACATCTACAACACAGCATCTATAATACAACATCTATAATACAACATCTATAATACAACACAGCATCTATAATACAATACAACATCTATAATACAATACAACATCTATAATACAACACAACATCTATAATACAATACAACATCTATAATACAATACAACATCTTTAATACAATACAACATCTATAATACAACACCAATAATACAATACAACATCTATAATACAACATCTATAATACAATACAACATCTATAATAAAACATCTACAATACAATACAATATCTATATTACAACATCTATAATACAATACAACATCTATAATACAATACAACATCTATAATACAACATCTATAATCCAATACAACATCTATAATACAATACAACATCTATAATACAATACAACATCTATAATACAACATATATAATACAACACAACATCTATAATACAATACAACATCTATAATACAATACAACATCTATAATACAACATCTATAATACAACATATATAATACAACATCTATAATACAATACAACATCTATAATACAACATCTATAATACAATACAACATATGTAATACAACACAACATCTACAATACAATACAACATCTATAATACAACATCTATAATACAACATCTACAATACAACATCTATAATACAATACAACATCTATAATACAACATCAATAATACATCTATAATACAATACAACATCTATAATACAACATCTATAATACAATGCAACATCTATAATACAATACAACATCGACAATACAACATCTATAATACAACATCAATAATACATCTATAATACAATACAACATCTATAATACAACATCTATAATACAATACAACATCTATAATACAATACAACATCTATAATACAATACAACATCTATAATACAACATATATAATACAATACAACATCTATAATACAACATCTATAATACAACATCTATAATACAATACAACATCTATAATACAATACAACAGCTATAATACAACATCTATAATACAATACAATATCTATATTACAACATCTATAATACAATACAACATCTATAATACAACATCTAAAATACAACATCTATAATACAATACAACATCTATAATACAATACAATATCTATATTACAACATCTACAAATACAATACAACATCTACAAATACAATACAACATCTATAACAACATCTATAATACAATACAATATCTATATTACAACATCTATAATACAATACAATATCTATAATACAACATCTACAATACAACATCTATAATACATCTATAATAAAATAGAACATCTATAATACAACATCTATAATACAACATCTATAATACAACATCTACAATACAACATCTATAATACATCTATAATAAAATAGAACATCTATAATACAACATCTATAATACAACATCTATAATACAACATCTGTAATACAAAATCTGTAACACAATACAACATCTATAATACAACATCTATAATACAACATCTGTAATACAACATCTGTAACACAATACAACATCTATAATACAACATCTATAATTCAACATCTATAATACAATACAACATCTGTAACACAATTCAACATATATAATACAACATATATAATACAACATCTATAATACAACATCTATAATACAATACAACATCTATAATACAATACAACATCTATAATACAATACCACATCTATAATACAACATCTATAATACAATACAACATCTATAATACAATACAACATCTATAATACAATACAACATCTATAATACTATACAACATCTACAATACAATACATCTATAATACGACATCTATAATTCAACATCTATAATACTATACAACATCTGTAACACAATTCAACATATATAATTCAACATATATAATACAACATATATAATACAACATCTATAATACAACATCTATAATACAATACAACATCTATAATACAATACAACATCTGTAACACAATTCAACATATATAATACAACATATATAATACAACATCTATAATACAATACAACATCTATAATACAACATCTATAATACAACATCTATAATACAATACAACATCTGTAACACAATTCAACATATATAATACAACATATATAATACAACATCTATAATACAATACAACATCTATAATACAACATATATAATACAACATCTATAATACAATACAACATCTATAATACAACATCTATAATACAACATCTATAATACAATACAACATCTATAATACAACATCTATAATACAACACAACATCTACAATACAAAAAATCACTCTGTTCTCTCCCTCTCCTCCTCTCTAGCCTTCACTCTCCCCCTCTCTCACCTCTCATGTCGTATAGATTCAGTCTTCCTCAGTTTCTCCTCCCATGTCTCGTTCAGCTCAGCAATGATCTTCTCAGTCTCCTAGAAAACCCATCAGAACCCAGAATCAGACACAGTAAACTAAACTAGTAGACTATTAGAGACAGAAGTCTAGGACAGTAAACTAAACTAGTAGACTACTAGATACAGAAGTCTAGAACAGTAAAATAAACCAGTAGACTATTAGAGACAGAAGTCTAGGACAGTAAACTAGTAGACTATTAGAGACAGAAGTCTAGAACAGGAAACTAAACTAGTAGACTACTAGAGACAGAAGTCTAGGACAGTAAACTAGTAGACTATTAGAGACAGAAGTCTAGAACAGTAAACTAGTAGACTATTAGAGACAGAAGTCTAGAACAGTAAACTAGTAGACTATTAGAGACAGAAGTCTAGGACAGTAAACTAGTAGACTATTAGAGACAGAAGTCTAGGACAGTAAACTAGTAGACTACTAGAGACAGAAGTCTAGAACAGGAAACTAAACTAGTAGACTACTAGAGACAGAAGTCTAGGACAGTAAACTAGTAGACTATTAGAGACAGAAGTCTAGAACAGTAAACTAGTAGACTATTAGAGACAGAAGTCTAGAACAGTAAACTAGTAGACTATTAGAGACAGAAGTCTAGGACAGTAAACTAGTAGACTATTAGAGACAGAAGTCTATGACAGTAAACTAGTAGACTACTAGAGACAGAAGTCTAGAACAGTAAACTAGTAGACTACTAGATACAGAAGTCTAGGACAGTAAACTAGTAGACTATTAGAGACAGAGGTCTAGGACAGTAAACTAAACTAGTAGACTATTAGAGACAGAAGTCTAGGACAGTAAACTAAACTAGTAGACTATTAGAGACAGAAGTCTAGGACAGTAAACTAGTAGACTATTAGAGACAGAGGTCTAGGACAGTAAACTAGTAGACTATTAGAGACAGAAGTCTAGGACAGTAAACTAAACTAGTAGACTATTAGAGACAGAAGTCTAGAACAGTAAACTAAACTAGTAGACTATTAGAGACAGAAGTCTAGGACAGTAAACTAGTAGACTATTAGAGACAGAAGTCTAGGACAGTAAACTAGTAGACTATTAGAGACAGAAGTCTAGAACAGTAAACTAGTAGACTATTAGAGACAGAGGTCTAGGACAGTAAACTAAACTAGTAGACTATTAGAGACAGAAGTCTAGGACAGTAAACTAAACTAGTAGACTATTAGAGACAGAAGTCTAGAACAGTAAACTAAACTAGTAGACTATTAGAGACAGAAGTCTAGGACAGTAAACTAGTAGACTATTAGAGACAGAAGTCTAGGACAGTAAACTAGTAGACTATTAGAGACAGAAGTCTAGAACAGTAAACTAGTAGACTATTAGAGACAGAGGTCTAGGACAGTAAACTAAACTAGTAGACTATTAGAGACAGAAGTCTAGAACAGTAAACTAGTAGACTATTAGAGACAGAAGTCTAGGACAGTAAACTAGTAGACTATTAGAGACAGAAGTCTAGGACAGGAAACTAGTAGATTATTAGAGACAGAAGTCTAGGACAGTAAACTAAACTAGTAGACTATTAGAGACAGAAGTCTAGAACAGTAAACTAGTAGACATTAGAGACAGAAGTCTAGGACAGTAAACAGATATGGTTCATACCTCCAGTCTCTCAGCCACCTCCTCTTTACTGATGGTCTCAACAAGCTCCTCCCCTTCAGCAAAGTCCGCCGTCATGTGATCAGTCATGTGATCAGCATCTCCGTCAGGTGTGGAGTCTTCGTCAGGGGCGGAGTTAGAATCTTGGGCAGGGTTCTGTGGGGCTTCTGATTGGCCGTTAGCGGTGATTGGCTGGTGGGTTGGCAGGCCTGAGGGGGAGGAGCCCAGAGCACTGTTGTTGTTCACCTCTCCACCTGAGAGAGACAGAGATAGACAGATAGCGATAGAGAGATGGGTCAGAGCTCTGTGTGTTTGTTACCTGTTACAGCCAATAGTTCAGACAGCCCCTGTAAGAACAGCAGTGTTTGTTACCTGTTACAGCCAATAGTTCAGACAGCCCCTGTAAGAACAGCAGTGTTTGTTACCTGTTATAGCCAATAGTTCAGACAGCCCCTGTGAGAACAGCAGGTCTCTCAGTCTGTTGACTTCTTCTTTCAGTTCTCTGATCAGTCTGGCGTTGGGGTCCTCATTGATTATAGCATTACACCTGATCTGCTTGGCACGGTCCGCATACCTAGAGAGAGAGACACATGGAGACTGAAAGTTATATTAGGAAAATTAGAACTTTGCAATCTGAATATTTTCCTTGGTGCCCCAACTTCCTAGTTAATTACATTTACCTGATTAGTTAATCACGTAATAATAATTACAGAGAATTGATTTGATAAACTAACCGTCTTCAGTTTAATGATGCCAAAGACACGTGGAGACCGAGAGACAAGACACGTGGAGACCGACAGACACGTGGAGACCGACAGACAAGACACGTGGAGCCCGAGAGACAAGACACGGAGACCGACAGACACGTGGAGACCGACAGACACGTGGAGACCGACAGACAAGACACGTGGAGACCGAGAGACAAGACACGTGGAGACCGAGAGACAAGAAACGTGGAGCCCGAGAGACAAGACACGGAGACCGACAGACACGTGGAGACCGACAGACACGTGGAGAACGACAGACAAGACACGTGGAGACCGAGAGACAAGACACGTGGAGCCCGAGAGACAAGACACGGAGACCGACAGACACGTGGAGACCGACAGACACGTGGAGAACGACAGACAAGACACGTGGAGACCGAGAGACAAGACACGTGGAGACCGAGAGACAAGAAACGTGGAGACCGAGAGACAAGACACGTGGAGACCGACAGACACGTGGAGACCGACAGACAAGACACGTGGAGACCGAGAGACAAGACACGTGGAGACCGAGAGACAAGACACGTGGAGACCGAGAGACAAGACACGTGGAGACCGACAGACATGTGGAGACGACAGACAAGACACGTGGAGACCGAGAGACAAGACACGTGGAGACCGACAGACACGTGGAGACCGACAGACAAGACACGTGGAGACCGACAGACAAGACAAGTGGAGACCGACAGACACGTGGAGACCGACAGGCACGTGGAGGCCGACAGACAAGACACGTGGAGTCCAACAGACAGGCACATGGAGACGAGAGACAAGACAAGTGGAGACCGACAGTCAAGACACGTGGAGTCCGACAGACAGGCACATGGAGACGAGAGACAAGACAAGTGGAGACCGACAGACACGTGGAGACCGACAGACACATGGAGACCGACAGACAGGCGCGTGGAGACAGACAGAAAGACACGTGGAGTCCGAGAGACAAGACAAGTGGAGACCGACAGTCAAGACACGTGGAGTCCGATAGACAAGACACGTGGAGACCGAGAGACAAGACACGTGGAGACCGAGACAAGACATGTGGAGACCGAGAGACAATACACGTGACCGACAGACAGGCACGTGGAGACCGCGAGACAAGACATGCGGAGACCGAGACACAAGACACGTGGAGACCGAAGGACAGGCACATGGAGACCGCGAGACAAGACACGTGGAGATCGAGAGACAAGACACACGGAGACCGAGACCGAGACACAAGACACGTGGAGACCGACAGACAGGCACGTGGAGACTGATAGACACATGGAGACTGATAGATAGACACATGGAGACTGATAGATAGACACATGGAGACTGATAGATAGACACATGGAGACTGATAGATAGACACATGGAGACTGAAAGACAGACACATGGAGACTGATAGACAGACACATGGAGACTGATAGACAGACACATGGAGACTGATAGACAGACTGATAGACACATGGAGACTGATAGACAGACACATGGAGACTGATATAGACACATGGAGACTGATAGATAGACACATGGAGACTGATATATAGACACATGGAGACTGATAGATAGACACATGGAGACTGATAGACAGGCACATGGAGACTGATAGACAGACACATGGAGACTGATAGATAGACACATGGAGACTGATAGATAGACACATGGAGACTGATAGATACACACATGGAGACTGATAGACAGACACATGGAGACTGATAGACAGACACATGGAGACTGATAGACAGACACATGGAGACTGATAGACAGACTGATAGACACATGGAGACTGATAGACAGACACATGGAGACTGATAGACACATGGAGACTGATAGACAGACACATGGAGACTGATAGACAGACTGATAGACAGACACATGGAGACTGATAGATAGACACATGGAGACTGATAGATAGACACATGGAGACTGATAGACAGACACATGGAGACTGATAGACAGACACTTGGAGACTGATAGACAGACACATGGAGACTGATGTGGAGGGTTGAATGGATGAGGGTTGAATGGATGAGGGTTGAATGGATGAGGGTTGAATGGATAGAGACAGAGAGGGAGAGAGAGGAGATGTTTACCTACCTGAGTGTACTGAGTGTTTCTTCATAGTTAATGTCTGCTGGACTGAGAGCTGCTATCATCGCTGTCCTGGAGTTACCACCTGACACAGAGAGACAGGTTTATATATCACATATACCTCCCCTCCATCCATCCTCTGTCCTAAAGTTTCCACCTGACAGAGAGAGGTTAATATATCACATAGACCTCCCCTCCATCCATCCTCTGTCCTAAAGTTACCACCTGACAGAGAGAGGCAGGTTTATATATCACATAGACCTCCCCTCCATCCATCCTCTGTCCTAAAGTTTCCACCTGACAGAGAGAGGCAGGTTTATATATCACATAGACCTCCCCTCCAACCATCCTCTGTCCTAAAGTTACCACCTGACAGAGAGAGGTTAATATATCACATAGACCTCCCCTCCATCCATCCTCTGTCCTAAAGTTACCACCTGACAGAGAGAGGTTAATATATCACATAGACCTCCCCTCCATCCATCCTCTGTCCTAAAGTTACCACCTGACAGAGAGAGGTTAATATATCACATAGACCTACTTCACTCTCTCCATCTAGCTCCTCTCCTCTCCATCTAGCTCCTCTCCTCTCCATCTAGCTCCTCTCCTCTCCATCTAGCTCCTCTCCCCTCCATCTAGCTCCTCTCCCCTCCATCTAGCTCCTCTCCTCTCCATCTAGCTCCTCTCCCCTCCATCTAGCTCCTCTCCCCTCCATCTAGCTCCTCTCCTCTCCATCTAGCTCCTCTCCCCTCCATCTAGCTCCTCTCCTCTCCATCTAGCTCCTCTCCCCTCCATCTAGCTCCTCTCCCCTCCATCTAGCTCCTCTCCTCTCCATCTAGCTCCTCTCCCCTCCATCTAGCTCCTCTCCCCTCCATCTAGCTCCTCTCCCCTCCATCTAGCTCCTCTCCCCTCCATCTAGCTCCTCTCCCCTCCATCTAGCTCCTCTCCCCTCCATCTAGCTCCTCTCCCCTCCATCTAGCTCCTCTCCTCTCCATCTAGCTCCTCTCCCCTCCATCTAGCTCCTCTCCCCTCCATCTAGCTCCTCTCCCCTCCATCTAGCTCCTCTCCCCTCCATCCCTCCCAAGGGAGCTGTTCATAACACACTGTTCAATGTGTTTGTGACAGTTTCCCAGTGTAAAACAAACAGGTTATCAATAAGTTGTGTGAAATGTCTAGCAGGACTCTCACCCAGGTTCTCTTTCAGGAGCCAGGTGAGGACCGAGTCTCTGTAGGGGATGAAGTCGGACTTCCTCTTCTTACTGTTCTGCATTTCAGCCAGAGCAGAGATGACCTTCCCCAGGGTGGTGAGAGACTTGTTG
This sequence comes from Oncorhynchus clarkii lewisi, assembly GCF_045791955.1. Classification (NCBI taxonomy): domain Eukaryota; kingdom Metazoa; phylum Chordata; class Actinopteri; order Salmoniformes; family Salmonidae; genus Oncorhynchus; species Oncorhynchus clarkii. The sequence continues at coordinate 521,979 of NC_092155.1, read as the reverse complement.
ATATTAGCTCCTTCCTTCAACCTCAAACCCTTTGCCCCCGACGAGTCAGCTCTCTCACTACCAGCTAGGTCCACCAGACTGACCTTACTGACCTGGAGAGAATAACATGGTTAATACTTAACCCCTGACCTCTAGGTCCACCAGACTGACCTTACTGACCTGGAGAGAATAACATGGTTAATACCTAACCCCTGACCTCTAGGTCCACCAGACTGACCTGGAGAGAATAACATGGTTAATACCTAACCCCTGACCTCTAGGTCCACCAGACTGACCTGGAGAGAATAACATGGTTAATACCTAACCCCTGACCTCTAGGTCCACCAGACTCATCACCAGAGTCATCACCAGAGTTACAGTACATTAATTCCAGCCCCCCCCACCTCCTCATCATCACCAGAGTTACAGTACATTCATACCAGCCCCCCCCCCCTCCTCATCACCAGAGTTACAGTACATTCATACCAGCCCCCCCCCCACCTCCTCATCACCAGAGTTACAGTACATTCATACCAGCCCCCACCCCCCCTCATCATCACCAGAGTTACAGTACATTCATACCAGCCCCCCCCCCACCTCCTCATCATCACCAGAGTTACAGTACATTCATACCAGCCCCCCCCCCTCCTCATCATCACCAGAGTTACAGTACATTCATACCAGCCCCCCCCCCCCTCATCATCACCAGAGTTACAGTACATTCATACCAGCCCCCCCCCCCCTCCTCATCATCACCAGAGTTACAGTATATTCATACCAGCCCCCCCCTCATCACCAGAGTTACAGTATATTCATACCAGCCCCCCCCCCCTCCTCATCATCACCAGAGTTACAGTACATTCATACCAGCCCCCCCCACCTCCCCATCATCACCAGAGTTACAGTATATTCATACCAGCCCCCCCCTCCTTATCATCACCAGAGTTACAGTATATTCATACCAGCCCCCCCCCCCTCATCACCAGAGTTACAGTACATTCATACCAGCCCCCCCCACCTCCTCATCATCACCAGAGTTACAGTATATTCATACCAGCCCCCCCTCCTTATCATCACCAGAGTTACAGTACATTCATACCAGCCCCCCCCCTCATCACCAGAGTTACAGTACATTCATACCAGCCCCCCCCTCCTCATCACCAGAGCTACAGTACATTCATACCAGCCCCCCCCCCCCTCATCACCAGAGTTACAGTACATTCATACCAGCCCCCCCCACCTCCTCATCATCACCAGAGTTACAGTATATTCATACCAGCCCCCCCCACCTCCTCATCATCACCAGAGTTACAGTACATTCATACCAGCCCCCCCCCCCTCATCACCAGAGTTACAGTACATTCATACCAGCCCCCCCCACCTCCTCATCATCACCAGAGTTACAGTATATTCATACCAGCCCCCCCCCTCCTCCTCACCAGAGAGTTAGTCTGACTCTCCTCCACTCCCCCCAGGGAGGTGTTGGTCTCTTTGTTTCACACCAGCACCTAAACACACCTAACACACCCTGTCTGTCTGACAAACAATAATGGATTATTATTGTGTGTTTACTCGTACCTTCTCAGTGTCCAGGCTGGTGAGTTGGTCTCTTCGTTTCTGTGTGAACACGATGGTGAAGACGGCGTGGGAACGACTAGACGTCTCATTCATATTTGTTGCCGCCACCGTCCTGAAATCAATACCAATCAATCAGTATATCAATCAACAAGTAATCCCTCAATGAACACACACACACCCCACCGTCCTGAAATCAATACCAATCAATCAGTATATCAATCAACAAGTAATCCCTCAATGAACACACACACACCCCACCGTCCTGAAATCAATACCAATCAATCAGTATATCAATCAACAAGTAATCCAACAAGTAATACACAATGAGTCAATCAGTCAACTAGATAATATACCAATCAGTCAACTAGTTAATATACCAATCAATCAGTCAACTAGTTAATATACCAATCAGTCAACTAGTTAATATACCAATCAGTCAACTAGTTAATATACCAATCAATCAGTCAACTAGTTAATATACCAATCAGTCAACTAGTTAATATACCAATCAGTCAACTAGTTAATATACCAATCAGTAAAATCAAATCAAATCATATTTATATAGCCCTTCGTACATCAGCTGATATCTCAAAGTGCTGTACAGAAACCCAGCCTAAAACCCCAAACAGCAAGCAATACAGGTGTAGAAGCACGGTGGCTAGGAAAAACTCCCTAGAAAGGCCAAAACCTAGGAAGAAACCTAGAGAGGAACCAGGCTATGTGGGGTGGCCAGTCAGTCAACTAGATAATATACCAATCAGTCAACTAGTTAATATACCAATCAGTCAGTCAACTAGATAATACATCAATCAGCCAACTAGTTAATATACCAATCAGTCAGGCAACTTGTTTACATATCAATCAGTCAACTAGTTATTATACCAATAAGTCAGGCAACTTGTTTACATATCAATCAGTCAACTAGTTTACATATCAATCAGTCAACTAGTTAATATACCAATCAGTCAGTCAACTAGTTAATATACCAATCAGTCAGTCAACTAGTGTATATATCAATCAGTCAACTAGTTAATATACCAATCAGTCAGGCAACTTGTTTAGATATCAATCAGTCAACTAGTTAATATACCAATCAGTCAGGCAACTTGTTTACATATCAATCAGTCAACTAGTTTACATATCAATCAGTCAACTAGTTAATATACCAATCAGTCAGGCAACTTGTTTACATATCAATCAGTCAACTAGTTTACATATCAATCAGTCAACTAGTTAATATACCAATCAGTAAATTAGTTAATATACCAATCAGCCAGTCACCTAGTGTATATATGAATCAGTCAACTAGTTAATATGCCAATCAGTCAGTCAACTAGTTTAAATATCAGTCAGTCAACTAATTAATATTCCAATCAGTCAACTAGTTTATATATCAATCAGTCAGTCAACTAGTTAATATACCAATCAGTCAACTAGATAATATATCAATCAGTCAGTCACCTAGTGTATATATAAATCAGTCAACTAGTTAATATACCAATCAGTCAGTCAACTAGTTAATTTACCAATCAGTTAGTCAACTAGTTTATATATCAATCAGTTAGTCAACTAGTGTATATATCAATCAGTCAACTAGTTAATATACCAATCAGTCAGGCAACTAGTGTATATATCAATCAGTCAACTAGTTAATATACCAATCAGTCAGGCAACTAGTTTATATATCAATTAGTCAACTTGTTTATATATCAACCAGTCAGTCAACTAGTTTATATATCAATCAGTCAACTAGTTTACATATCAATCAGTCAACTAGTTTATATATCAATCAGTCAACTAGTTAATATACCAATCAGTCAGTCAACTAGTTTATATATCAATCAGTCAACTTGTTTATATATCAGTCAGTCAATTAGTTTATATATCAATCAGTCAGTCAACTAATTTATATATCAATCAGTCAACTAGTTTACATATCAATCAGTCAACTAGTTAATATACCAATCAGTAAATTAGTTAATATACCAATCAGCCAGTCACCTAGTGTATATATAAATCAGTCAACTAGTTAATATACCAATCAGTCAGTCAACTAGTTTAAATATCAGTCAGTCAACTAATTAATATTCCAATCAGTCAACTAGTTAATATACCAATCAGTCAGTCAACTAGTTAATATACCAATCAGTCAACTAGATAATATATCAATCAGTCAGTCACCTAGTTTACATATCAATCAGTCAACTAGTTAATATACATCAATCAGTCAACTAGTTAATATACCAATCAGTCAGTCAACTAGTTAATATACAAATCAGCCAGTCAATTAGTTAATATATCAATCAGCAAACTAGTTAATATACCAATCAGTCAACTAGTTAATATACCAATCAGTCAGTCAACTAGTGTATATATAAATCTGTCAACTAGTTAATATACCAATCAGTCAGTCAACTAGTTAATATACCAATCAGTCAGTCAACTAGTGTATATATAAATCAGTCAACTAGTTAATATACCAATCAGTCAGTCAACTAGTTAATTTACCAATCAGTCAGTCAACTAGTTTATATATCAATCAGTTAGTCAACTAGTGTATATATCAATCAGTCAACTAGTTAATATACCAATCAGTCAGGCAACTAGTGTATACAGTGCCTTGCGAAAGTATTCGGCCCCCTTGAACTTTGCGACCTTTTGCCACATTTCAGGCTTCAAACATAAAGATATAAAACTGTATTTTTTTGTGAAGAATCAACAACAAGTGGGACACAATCATGAAGTGGAACGACATTTATTGGATATTTCAAACTTTTTTAACAAATCAAAAACTGAAAAATTGGCCGTGCAAAATTATTCAGCCCCTTTACTTTCAGTGCAGCAAACTCTCTCCAGAAGTTCAGTGAGGATCTCTGAATGATCCAATGTTGACCTAAATGACTAATGATGATAAATACAATCCACCTGTGTGTAATCAAGTCTCCGTATAAATGCACCTGCACTGTCATAGTCTCAGAGGTCCGTCAAAAGCGCAGAGAGCATCATGAAGAACAAGGAACACACCAGGCAGGTCCGAGATACTGTTGTGAAGAAGTTTAAAGCCGGATTTGGATACAAAAAGATTTCCCAAGCTTTAAACATCCCAAGGAGCACTGTGCAAGCGATAATATTGAAATGGAAGGAGTATCAGACCACTGCAAATCTACCAAGACCTGGCCGTCCCTCTAAACTTTCAGCTCATACAAGGAGAAGACTGATCAGAGATGCAGCCAAGAGGCCCATGATCACTCTGGATGAACTGCAGAGATCTACAGCTGAGGTGGGAGACTCTGTCCATAGGACAACAATCAGTCGTATATTGCACAAATCTGGCCTTTATGGAAGAGTGGCAAGAAGAAAGCCATTTCTTAAAGATATCCATAAAAAGTGTCGGTTAAAGTTTGCCACAAGCCACCTGGGGGAGACACCAAACGTGGAAGAAGTAGCTCTTGTCAGATGAAACCAAAATTGAACTTTTTGGCAACAATGCAAAACGTTATGTTTGGCGTAAAAGCAACACACCATCCCCACTGTCAAACATGGTGGTGGCAGCATCATGGTTTGGGCCTGCTTTTCTTCAGCAGGGACAGGGAAGATGGTTCAAATTGATGGGAAGATGGATGGAGCCAAATACAGGACCATTCTGGAAGAAAACCTGATGGAGTCTGCAAAAGACCTGAGACTGGGACGGAGATTTGTCTTCCAACAAGACAATGATCCAAAACATAAAGCAAAATCTACAATGGAATGGTTCAAAAATAAACATATCCAGGTGTTAGAATGGCCAAGTCAAAGTCCAGACCTGAATCCAATCGAGAATCTGTGGAAAGAACTGAAAACTGCTGTTCACAAATGCTCTCCATCCAACCTCACTGAGCTCGAGCTGTTTTGCAAGGAGGAATGGGAAAAAATGTCAGTCTCTCGATGTGCAAAATGGATAGAGACATACCCCAAGCGACTTACAGCTGTAATCGCAGCAAAAGGTGGCGCTACAAAATATTAACTTAAGGGGGCTGAATAATTTTGCACGCCCAATTTTTCAGTTTTTGATTTGTTAAAAAAGTTTGAAATATCCAATAAATGTCGTTCCACTTCATGATTGTGTCCCACTTGTTGTTGATTCTTCACAAAAAAATACAGTTTTATATCTTTATGTTTGAAGCCTGAAATGTGGCAAAAGGTCGCAAAGTTCAAGGGGGCCGAATACTTTCGCAAGGCACTGTATATCAATCAGTCAACTAGTTAATATACCAATCAGTCAGGCAACTAGTTTATATATCAATTAGTCAACTTGTTTATATATCAACCAGTCAGTCAACTAGTTTATATATCAATCAGTCAACTAGTTTACATATCAATCAGTCAACTAGTTTATATATCAATCAGTCAACTAGTTAATATACCAATCAGTCAGTCAACTAGTTTATATATCAATCAGTCAACTTGTTTATATATCAGTCAGTCAATTAGTTTATATATCAATCAGTCAGTCAACTAATTTATATATCAATCAGTCAACTAGTTTACATATCAATCAGTCAACTAGTTTATATATCAATCAGTCAACTAGTTAATATACCAATCAGTCAGTCAACTAGTGTATATATAAATCAGTCAACTAGTTAATATACCAATCAGTCAGTCAACTAGTTAATATACCAATCAGTCAGTCAACTAGTTAATATACAAGTCAATGAGTCAACTAGTTAATATATATCAATCAGTCAGTCAACTAGTTAATATACCAATCAGTCAGTCAACTAGTTAATATACCAATCAGTCAGTCAACTAGTGTATATATACATCAGTCAACTAGTTAATATACCAATCAGTCAGTCAACTAGTTAATTTACCAATCAGTCAGTCAACTAGTTTATATATCAATCAGTTAGTCAACTAGTGTATATATCAATCAGTCAACTAGTTAATATACCAATCAGTCAGGCAACTAGTGTATATATCAATCAGTCAACTAGTTAATATACCAATCAGTCAGGCAACTAGTTTATATATCAATTAGTCAACTTGTTTATATATCAACCAGTCAGTCAACTAGTTTATATATCAATCAGTCAACTAGTTTACATATCAATCAGTCAACTAGTTTATATATCAATCAGTCAACTAGTTAATATACCAATCAGTCAGTCAACTAGTTTATATATCAATCAGTCAACTTGTTTATATATCAATCAGTCAACTAGTTTATATATCAATCAGTCAACTAGTTAATATACCAATCAGTCAGTCAACTAGTGTATATATAAATCAGTCAACTAGTTAATATACCAATCAGTCAGTCAACTAGTTAATATACCAATCAGTCAGTCAACTAGTTAATATACAAGTCAATGAGTCAACTAGTTAATATATATCAATCAGTCAGTCAACTAGTTAATATACCAATCAGTCAGTCAACTAGTGTATATATAAATCAGTCAACTAGTTAATATACCAATCAGTCAGTCAACTAGTTAATATACCAATCAGTCAGTCAACTAGTTAATATACCAATCAGTCAGTCAGCTAGTTAATATACCAATCAGTGAGTCAACTAGTTAATATACAGTGAGGAAAAAAAGTATTTAGTCAGCCACCAATTGTGCAAGTTCTCCCATTTAAAAAGATGAGAGAGGTCTGTAATTTTCATCATAGGTACACTTCAACTATGACAGACAAAATGAGAAGAAAAAAAATTAATAGTTTATGGTTCCTGTAGTAATAGTATAGTATATATAGTAACCTGATCTGAGCCAGAATGGTTCCTGTTTCTGTAGTAATAGTATAGTATATATAGTAACCTGATCTGAGCCAGAATGGTTCCTGTAGTAATAGTATAGTATATATAGTAACCTGATCTGAGCCAGAATGGTTCCTGTTTCTGTAGTAATACTATAGTATATATAGTAACATGATCTGAGCCAGAATGGTTCCTGTTTCTGTAGTAATAGTATAGTATATATAGTAACCTGATCTGAGCCAGAATGGTTCCTGTAGTAATAGTATAGTATATATAGTAACCTGATCTGAGCCAGAATGGTTCCTGTTTCTGTAGTAATAGTATAGTATATATAGTAACCTGATCTGAGCCAGAATGGTTCCTGTAGTAATAGTATAGTATATATAGTAACCTGATCTGAGCCAGAATGGTTCCTGTTTCTGCAGTAATAGTATAGAATATATAGTAACCTGATCTGAGACAGAATGGTTCCTGTTTCTGTAGTAATAGTATAGTATATATAGTAACCTGATCTGAGCCAGAATGGTTCCTGTAGTAATAGTATAGTATATATAGTAACCTGATCTGAGCCGTTCCCTACACACCATGTCCTGTCCCTCACCCCGTTCCCTACACACCATGTCCTGTCCCCCACCCCGTTCCCTACACACCATGTCCTGTCCCTCACCCCGTTCCCTACACACCATGTCCTGTCCCCCACCACCACCCCGTTCCCTACACACCATGTCCTGACCCCCACCCCGTTCCCTACACACCATGTCCTGTCCTACAGCCTGTTCCCTACACACCATGTCCTGTCCCCCACCCCGTTCCCTACACACCATGTCCTGTCCCCCACCCCGTTCCCTACACACCATGTCCTGTCCCCCACCCCGTTCCCTACACACCATGTCCTGTCCCCCACCCCGTTCCCTACACACCATGTCCTGTCCTCCACCCCGTTCCCTACACACCATGTCCTGTCCTCCACCCCGTTCTCTACACACCATGTCCTGTCCTAGAGCCCGTTCCCTGTCCTCTACCCCGTTCCCTACACACCATGTCCTGTCCCCCACCCCGTTCCCTACACAACATGTCCTGTCCCCCACCCCGTTCCCTACACACCATGTCCTGTCCCTCACCCCGTTCCCTACACACCATGTCCTGTCCCCCACCCCGTTCCCTACACACCATGTCCTGTCCCTCACACCGTTCCCTACACACCATGTCCTGTCCCCCACCACCACCCCGTTCCCTACACACCATGTCCTGACCCCCACCCCGTTCCCTACACACCATGTCCTGTCCTACAGCCTGTTCCCTACACACCATGTCCTGTCCCCCACCCCGTTCTCTACACACCATGTCCTGTCCTACAGCCTGTTCCCTACACACCATGTCCTGTCCCCCACCCCGTTCCCTACACACCATGTCCTGTCCCCCACCCCGTTCCCTGCACACCATGTCCTGTCCCCCACCCCCACCCCGGTCTCTACACACCATGTCCTGTCCCCCACACCGTTCCCTACACACCATGTCCTGTCCCCCAACCCCACCCCGTTCTCTACACACCATGTCCAGTCCCCCACACCGTTCCCTACACACCATGTCCTGTCCCCCACCCCCACCCCATTCCCTACACACCATGTCCTGTCCCCCACCCCGTTCCCTACACACCATGTCCTGTCCTCTACCCCGTTCCCTACACACCATGTCCTGTCCCCCACCCCGTTCCCTACACAACATGTCCTGTCCCCCACCCCGTTCCCTACACACCATGTCCTGTCCCTCACCCCGTTCCCTATACACCATGTCCTGACCCCCACCCCGTTCCCTACACACCATGTCCTGTCCTACAGCCTGTTCCCTACACACCATGTCCTGTACCCCACCCCGTTCCCTACACACCATGTCCTGTCCCCCACCCCGTTCCCTACACACCATGTCCTGTCCCCCACCCCGTTCCCTACACACCATGTCCTGTCCTCCACCCCGTTCCCTACACACCATGTCCTGTCCTCCACCCCGTTCTCTACACACCATGTCCTGTCCTACAGCCCGTTCCCTACTCACCATGTCCTGTCCTCCACCCCGTTCCCTACACACCATGTCCTGTCCTACACCCCGGTCCCTACACACCATGTCCTGTCCCACCCCCACCCCGTTCCCTACACACCATGTCCTGTCCCCCACCCCCACCCCGTTCCCTACACACCATGTCCTGTCCCCCACCCTGTTCCCTACACACCATGTCCTGTCCCCCACCCCGTTCCCTACACACCATGTCCTGTCCTCCACCCCGTTCCCTACACACCATGTCTTGTCCTCCACCCCGTTCTCTACACACCATGTCCTGTCCTACACCCCGTTCCCTACACACCATGTCCTGTCCTCCACCCCGTTCTCTACACACCATGTCCTGTCCTACAGCCCGTTCCCTACTCATCATGTCCTGTCCTACACCCCGTTCCCTACACACCATGTCCTGTCCTACACCCCGGTCCCTACACACCATGTCCTGTCCCCCACCCCGTTCCCTACACACCATGTCCTGTCCCCCTCCCCCACCCCGTTCCCTACACACCATGTCCTGTCCCCCACCCCTTTCCCTACACACCATGTCCTGTCCCACACCCCGTTCCCTACACACAATGTCCTGTCCTACAGCCCGTTCCCTACACACCATGTCCTGTCCCCCACCCCGTTCTCTACAAACCATGTCCTGTCCCCCACCCCGTTCCCTACACACCATGTCCTGTCCCCCACCCCGTTCCCTACACACCATGTCCTGTCCCCCACCCCCACCCCGGTCTCTACACACCATGTCCTGTCCCCCACACCGTTCCCTACACACCATGTCCTGTCCTCTACCCCGTTCCCTACACACCATGTCCTGTCCCCCACCCCCACCCCGTTCCCTACATACCATGTCCTGTCCCCCACACCGTTCCCTACACACCTTTCCTGTCCCCCACCCCGTTCCCTACACACCATGTCCTGTCCTCCACCCCGTTCCCTACACACCATGTCCTGTCCTACACCCCGGTCCCTACACACCATGTCCTGTCCTACAGCCCGTTCCCTACACACCATGTCCTGTCCTCCACCCCGTTCTCTACACACCATGTCCTGTCCCCCACCCCGTTCCCTACACACCATGTCCTGTCCCCAACCCTCACCCCGTTCCCTACACACCATGTCCTGTCCCCCACCCTCACCCCGTTCCCTACACACCATGTCCTGTCCCCCACACCTTTCCCTACACACCATGTCCTGTCCTCTACCCCGTTCCCTACACACCATGTCCTGTCCCCCACCCCGTTCCCTACACACCATGTCCTGTCCCTCACCCCGTTCCCTACACACCATGTCCTGACCCCCACCCCGTTCCCTACACACCATGTCCTGTCCTACAGCCTGTTCCCTACACACCATGTCCTGTACCCCACCCCGTTCCCTACACACCATGTCCTGTCCCCCACCCCGTTCCCTACACACCATGTCCTGTCCCCCACCCCGTTCCCTACACACCATGTCCTGTCCTCCACCCCGTTCCCTACACACCATGTCCTGTCCTCCACCCCGTTCCCTACACACCATGTCCTGTCCTCCACCCCGTTCTCTACACACCATGTCCTGTCCTACACCCCGTTCCCTACACACCATGTCCTGTCCTCCACCCCGTTCTCTACACACCATGTCCTGTCCTACAGCCCGTTCCCTACTCATCATGTCCTGTCCTACACCCCGTTCCCTACACACCATGTCCTGTCCTACACCCCGGTCCCTACACACCATGTCCTGTCCCCCACCCCGTTCCCTACACACCATGTCCTGTCCCCCACCCCCACCCCGTTCCCTACACACCATGTCCTGTCCCCCACCCCGTTCCCTACACACCATGTCCTGTCCCACACCCCGTTCCCTACACACAATGTCCTGTCCTACAGCCCGTTCCCTACACACCATGTCCTGTCCCCCACCCCGTTCTCTACAAACCATGTCCTGTCCCCCACCCCGTTCCCTACACACCATGTCCTGTCCCCCACCCCGTTCCCTACACACCATGTCCTGTCCCCCACCCCCACCCCGGTCTCTACACACCATGTCCTGTCCCCCACACCGTTCCCTACACACCATGTCCTGTCCCCCACCCCCACCCCGTTCTCTACACACCATGTCCAGTCCCCCACACCGTTCCCTACACACCATGTCCTGTCCCCCACCCCCACCCCATTCCCTACACACCATGTCCTGTCCCCCACCCCGTTCCCTACACACCATGTCCTGTCCTACAGCCCGTTCCCTACACACCATGTCCTGTCCTCCACCCCGTTCTCTACACACCATGTCCTGTCCCCCACCCCGTTCCCTACACACCATGTCCTGTCCCCCACCCTCACCCCGTTCCCTACACACCATGTCCTGTCCCCCACCCCCACCCCGTTCCCTACACACCATGTCCTGTCCCCCACACCGTTCCCTACACACCATGTCCTGTCCTCTACCCCGTTCCCTACACACCATGTCCTGTCCCCCACCCCCACCCCGTTCCCTACACACCATGTCCTGTTCCCCTCACCGTTCCCTACACACCTTTCCTGTCCCCCACCCCGTTCCCTACACACCATGTCCTGTCCTCCACCCCTTTCCCTACACACCATGTCCTGTCCCACACCCCGTTCCCTACACACAATGTCCTGTCCTACAGCCCGTTCCCTACACACCATGTCCTGTCCCCCACCCCGTTCTCTACAAACCATGTCCTGTCCCCCACCCCGTTCCCTACACACCATGTCCTGTCCCCCACCCCGTTCCCTACACACCATGTCCTGTCCCCCACCCCCACCCCGGTCTCTACACACCATGTCCTGTCCCCCACACCGTTCCCTACACACCATGTCCTGTCCCCCACCCCCACCCCGTTCTCTACACACCATGTCCAGTCCCCCACACCGTTCCCTACACACCATGTCCTGTCCCCCACCCCCACCCCATTCCCTACACACCATGTCCTGTCCCCCACCCCGTTCCCTACACACCATGTCCTGTCCTACAGCCCGTTCCGTACACACCATGTCCTGTCCTCCACCCCGTTCTCTACACACCATGTCCTGTCCCCCACCCCGTTCCCTACACACCATGTCCTGTCCCCCACCCTCACCCCGTTCCCTACACACCATGTCCTGTCCCCCACCCCCACCCCGTTCCCTACACACCATGTCCTGTCCCCCACACCGTTCCCTACACACCATGTCCTGTCCTCTACCCCGTTCCCTACACACCATGTCCTGTCCCCCACCCCCACCCCGTTCCCTACACACCATGTCCTGTCCCCCACACCGTTCCCTACACACCTTTCCTGTCCCCCACCCCGTTCCCTACACACCATGTCCTGTCCTCCACCCCGTTCCCTACACACCATGTCCTGTCCTACACCCCGGTCCCTACACACCATGTCCTGTCCTACAGCCCGTTCCCTACACACCATGTCCTGTCCTCCACCCCGTTCTCTACACACCATGTCCTGTCCCCCACCCCGTTCCCTACACACCATGTCCTGTCCCCAACCCTCACCCCGTTCCCTACACACCATGTCCTGTCCCCCACCCCCACCCCGTTCCCTACACACCATGTCCTGTCCCCCACACCTTTCCCTACACACCATGTCCTGTCCTCTACCCCGTTCCCTACACACCATGTCCTGTCCCCCACCCCGTTCCCTACACACCATGTCCTGTCCCGCACCCCGTTCCCTACACACCATGTCCTGACCCCCACCCCGTTCCCTACACACCATGTCCTGTCCTACAGCCTGTTCCCTACACACCATGTCCTGTACCCCACCCCGTTCCCTACACACCATGTCCCCCACCCCGTTCCCTACACACCATGTCCTGTCCCCCACCCCGTTCCCTACACACCATGTCCTGTCCTCCACCCCGTTCCCTACACACCATGTCCTGTCCTCCACCCCGTTCTCTACACACCATGTCCTGTCCTACAGCCCGTTCCCTACTCACCATGTCCTGTCCTCCACCCCGTTCCCTACACACCATGTCCTGTCCTACACCCAGGTCCCTACACACCATGTCCTGTCCCACCCCCACCCCGTTCCCTACACACCATGTCCTGTCCCCCACCCCGTTCCCTACACACCATGTCCTGTCCCCCACCCCGTTCCCTACACACCATGTCCTGTCCTCCACCCCGTTCCCTACACACCATGTCCTGTCCTCCACCCCGTTCTCTACACACCATGTCCTGTCCTACACCCCGTTCCCTACACACCATGTCCTGTCCTCCACCCCGTTCTCTACACACCATGTCCTGTCCTACAGCCCGTTCCCTACTCATCATGTCCTGTCCTACACCCCGTTCCCTACACACCATGTCCTGTCCTACACCCCGGTCCCTACACACCATGTCCTGTCCCCCACCCCGTTCCCTACACACCATGTCCTGTCCCCCACCCCCACCCCGTTCCCTACACACCATGTCCTGTCCCCCACCCCGTTCCCTACACACCATGTCCTGTCCCACACCCCGTTCCCTACACACAATGTCCTGTCCTACAGCCCGTTCCCTACACACCATGTCCTGTCCCCCACCCCGTTCTCTACAAACCATGTCCTGTCCCCCACCCCGTTCCCTACACACCATGTCCTGTCCCCCACCCCGTTCCCTACACACCATGTCCTGTCCCCCACCCCCACCCCGGTCTCTACACACCATGTCCTGTCCCCCACACCGTTCCCTACACACCATGTCCTGTCCCCCACCCCCACCCCGTTCTCTACACACCATGTCCAGTCCCCCACACCGTTCCCTACACACCATGTCCTGTCCCCCACCCCCACCCCATTCCCTACACACCATGTCCTGTCCCCCACCCCGTTCCCTACACACCATGTCCTGTCCTACAGCCCGTTCCCTACACACCATGTCCTGTCCTCCACCCCGTTCTCTACACACCATGTCCTGTCCCCCACCCCGTTCCCTACACACCATGTCCTGTCCCCCACCCTCACCCCGTTCCCTACACACCATGTCCTGTCCCCCACCCCCACCCCGTTCCCTACACACCATGTCCTGTCCCCCACACCGTTCCCTACACACCATGTCCTGTCCTCTACCCCGTTCCCTACACACCATGTCCTGTCCCCCACCCCCACCCCGTTCCCTACACACCATGTCCTGTTCCCCACACCGTTCCCTACACACCTTTCCTGTCCCCCACCCCGTTCCCTACACACCATGTCCTGTCCTCCACCCCGTTCCCTACACACCATGTCCTGTCCTACACCCCGGTCCCTACACACCATGTCCTGTCCTACAGCCCGTTCCCTACACACCATGTCCTGTCCTCCACCCCGTTCTCTACACACCATGTCCTGTCCCCCACCCCGTTCCCTACACACCATGTCCTGTCCCCCACCCTCACCCCGTTCCCTACACACCATGTCCTGTCCCCCACCCCCACCCCGTTCCCTACACACCATGTCCTGTCCCCCACACCGTTCCCTACACACCATGTCCTGTCCTCTACCCCGTTCCCTACACACCATGTCCTGTCCCCCACCCCGTTCCCTACACACCATGTCCTGTCCTACAGCCCGTTCCCTACACACCATGTCATGTCCCCCACACCGTTCCCTACACACCATGTCCTGTCCCCCACCCCGTTCCCTAAACACCATGTCCTGTCCCCCACCCCGTTCCCTACACACCATGTCCTGTCCTACAGCCCGTTCCCTACACACCATGTCCTGTCCCCCACCCCGTTCCCTACACACCATGTCCTGTCCCACAGCCCGTTCCCTACACACCATGTCCTGTCCCCCACCCCGTTCCCTACACACCATGTCCTGTCCCACAGCCCGTTCCCTACACACCATGTCCTGTCCCCCACCCCCACACCGTTCCCTACACACCATGTCCTGTCCCCACCCCGTTCCCTACACACCATGTCCTGTCCCCCACCCCATTCCCTACACACCATGTTCTGTCCCCACCCCCACACCGTTCCCTACACACCATGTCCTGTCCCACACCCCGTTCCCTACACACCATGTCCTGTCCTACAGCCCGTTCCCTACACACCATGTCCTGTCCCCCACCCCCACCCCGTTCCCTACACACCATGTCCTGTCCCCCACCCCGTTCCCTACACACCATGTCCTGTCCTCCACCCCGTTCTCTACACACCATGTTCTGTCCCCCACCCCGTTCCCTACACACCATGTCCTGTCCCCCACCCCGTTCCCTACACACCATGTCCTGTCCTCTACCCCGTTCCCTACACACCATGTCCTGTCCTATACCCCGTTCCCTACACACCATGTCCTGTCCCCCACCCCGTTCCCTACACACCATGTCCTGTCCCCCACCCCGTTCCCTACACACCATGTCCTGTCCTACAGCCCATTCCCTACACACCATGTCATGTCCCCCACACCGTTCCCTACACACCATGTCCTGTCCCCCACCCCGTTCCCTACACACCATGTCCTGTCCCCCACCCCGTTCCCTACACACCATGTCCTGTCCTACAGCCCGTTCCCTACACACCATGTCCTGTCCCCCACCCCGTTCCCTACACACCATGTCCTGTCCCACAGCCCGTTCCCTACACACCATGTCCTGTCCCCCACCCCGTTCCCTACACACCATGTCCTGTCCCCCACCCCGTTCCCTACACACCATGTCCTGTCCCACAGCCCGTTCCCTACACACCATGTCCTGTCCCCCACCCCCACACCGTTCCCTACACACCATGTCCTGTCCCCCACCCCGTTCCCTACACACCATGTCCTGTCCCCCACCCCCACACCGTTCCCTACACACCATATTCTGTCCCCCACCCCGTTCCCTACACACCATGTCCTGTCCCCCACCCCGTTCCCTACACACCATGTCCTGTCCCCCACCCCCACACCGTTCCCTACACACCATGTCCTGTCCCCCATCACGTTCTCTCACCTAGCTTTGTTTCCACAGTCCATTAGGTCCTGAATGTCATTGTATCCGGTCACAGCCAGTTTAGACAGATCTTCAACGTACGGTCCCATTATAGGGTGCTCCCTAACACGGAGTGTACCCTTCGACTTAGGGTTCAACAGGTCACGCACCCTCTCACAGTAGATCTCCATGTAGGACACCTGTAATAGAGAACAGACTAATGAAGGGTGGAAGGGTAGAAGTGAAGGTCACTAAAGGGCCAAGTAAAGGAAGGAAGGAAAGAAGGGAGTCTAGAAGTGTGGAAGTGAAAGTCACTAAAGGGTCAAGGAAAGGAAGGAAGGAAGGGAGTCTAGAAGTGTGTGTGGCTCCACATACCTCCACTGAGAAGGACAGATCAGGATCTGTGTTTCCAACTGTCCTCTTAAACAAATCCTCACACAGCTGGAGAGAGAGCGGGATGGGGAGGGAGATGGAGAGAGAGAGAGAGAGGGATGGGGAGGGAGATGGAGAGAGAGAGAGAGGGGTGGGGAGGGAGGGATATGGAGAGAGAGAGCGGGATGGGGAGGGAGATGGAGAGAGAGAGAGGGGTGGGGAGGGAGATGAAGAGAGAGGGGGGGTGGGGAGGGAGATGGAGAGAGAGAGAGAGGGGTGGGGAGGGAGATGGAGAGAGAGAGGGGGGTGGGAGATGGAGAGAGGGGGTGGGGAGGGAGATGAAGAGAGAGGGGGGGTGGGGAGGGAGATGTAGAGAGAGAGAGAGGGGTGGGGAGGGAGATGGAGAGAGAGAGAGGGGTGGGGAGGGAGATGGAGAGAGAGAGAGGGGTGGGGAGGGAGATGGAGAGAGAGAGGGTGGGGAGGGAGAGAGAGAGAGGGGTGGGGAGGGAGATGAAGAGAGAGGGGGGGTGGGGAGGGAGATGTAGAGAGAGAGAGAGGGGTGGGGAGGGAGATGAAGAGAGAGGGGGGGTGGGGAGGGAGATGGAGAGAGAGAGAGAGAGAGAGAGGGGTGGGGAGGGAGATGGAGAGAGAGAGAGGGGGGGTGGGGAGGGAGATGGAGAGAGAGAGAGAGAGAGAGAGGGGTGGGGAGGGAGATGGAGAGAGAGAGGGGTGGGGAGGGAGATGACGAGAGAGAGGGGTGGGGAGGGAGATGAAGAGAGAGGGGTGGGGAGGGAGATGGAGAGAGAGAGGGGTGGGGAGGGAGATGAAGAGAGAGGGGGGGTGGGGAGGGAGATGTAGAGAGAGAGAGAGGGGTGGGGAGGGAGATGGAGAGAGAGAGAGGGGTGGGGAGGGAGGGATATGGAGAGAGAGAGCGGGATGGGGAGGGAGGGATATGGAGAGAGAGAGCGGGATGGGGAGGGAGATGGAGAGAGAGAGGGGGGTGGGGAGGGAGATGAAGAGAGAGGGGGGGTGGGGAGGGAGATGGAGAGAGAGAGAGAGGGGTGTGGAGGGAGATGGAGAGAGAGAGAGAGGGGTGGGGAGGGAGATGGAGAGAGAGAGGGGGGTGGGGAGGGAGATGAAGAGAGAGGGGGGGTGGGGAGGGAGATGGAGAGAGAGAGAGAGAGGGGTGGGGAGGGAGATGGAGAGAGAGAGAGGGGTGGGGAGGGAGGGATATGGAGAGAGAGAGAGGGGTGGGGAGGGAGATGGAGAGAGAGAGAGGGGTGGGGAGAGAGATGGAGAGAGAGAGAGGGGTGGGGAGGGAGGGATATGGAGAGAGCGGGATGGGAAGGGAGATGGAGAGAGAGAGAGGGGTGGGGAGGGCGATGAAGAGAGGGGGGTGGGGAGAGAGATGGAGAGAGAGAGGGGGGTGGGGAGAGAGATGGAGAGAGAGGGGGGGATGGGGAGAGAGATGGAGAGAGAGAGGGGGAGGGAGGGAGATGGAGAGAGGGGGGTGGGGAGAGAGATGGAGAGAGAGGGGGGGATGGGGAGAGAGTTGGAGAGAGAGAGGGGGGAGGGAGATGGAGAGAGGGGGTGGGGAGAGAGATGGAGAGAGAGAGGGGGATGGGGAGAGAGATAGAGAGAGAGAGGGGGATGGGGAGAGAGATGGAGAGAGAGAGGGGATGGGGAGAGAGATCGAGAGAGAGAGGGGGATGGGGAGAGAGATGAAGAGAGAGAGCGGGTAGGGAGAGAGATGGAGAGAGAGGGGGGGGGGTGGGGAGGGAGATGGAGAGAGAGAGACAGAGAGAGAGGGGGATGGGGAGAGAGAGAGGGGGATGGGGAGAGAGAGAGAGAGAGAGAGAGAGAGAGAGAGAGAGAGAGAGAAGGGGGGTGGGGAGAGAGATGGAGAGAGAGTGGGATTGGGAGAGAGATGGAGAGAGAGAGAGAGGGGGATGGGGAGAGAGATGGAGAGAGAGAGAGAGGGGGATGGGGAGAGAGATGGAGAGAGAGAGAGAGAGAGAGAGAGAGAGAGAGAGAGAGAGAGAGAGGGGGATGGGGAGAGAGATGGAGAGAGAGAGGGGGTGGGGAGAGAGAGAGCGGGGTGGGGAGAGAGATGGAGAGAGAGAGGGGGGTGGGGGAGAGAGAGAGAGAGAGAGAGAGAGAGAGAGAGAGAGAGAGAGAGAGAGAGAGAGAGAGGGGGGGATGGGGAGAGAGATGGAGAGAGAGAGAGAGAAGGTGATGGGGAGAGAGATGAAGAGAGCAGGATGGGAGAGAGACAGAGAGAGAGGGGGATGGGGAGAGAGAGACAGAGAGAGAGAGAGGGGGATGGGGAGAGAGAGAAAAAGAGAGAGGGGGATGGGGAGAGAGAGACAAAGAGAGAGGGGGATGGGGAGAGAGAGACAAAGAGAGAGGGGGATGGGGAGAGAGAGACAAAGAGAGAGGGGGATGGGGAGAGAGAGACAAAGAGAGAGGGGGATGGGGAGAGAGAGACAAAGAGAGAGGGGGATGGGGAGAGAGAGACAAAGAGAGAGGGGGATGGGGAGAGAGAGACAAAGAGAGAGGGGGATGGGGAGAAAGAGACAAAGAGAGAGGGGGATGGGAGACAAATATAACAATATAAATCATTTACAATAAAAGTGTTAAATTCAGTTCAGTTTAGCTGTTTAAATGAACATGACTGTGTCAGAGGTCAGGGGTCAGTTACCTGGGGAATGATCCCCTCCTGTCCCTCTTCCTGTCTTCCCATCATGGTGTAACTCTTCCCTGCTCCTGGAAACATAACAAACAGCAGAACAACATTCAATATATCATGAGTAGTATCTACAATAGACAGGTCAATATATCATGAGTAGTATCTACGGTATAGTATCTACGGTATAGTATCTACGGTATAGTATCTACGGTATAGTATCTACGGTATAGCTAGATGGGTGAACCAACCGGTCTGTCCGTAGGCGAAGATACAGACATTGTATCCTTCAAAAGCATGAAGCAGCATCTCCTCTCCGATGTCCTTATAGACTTGTCTCTGGGAGGCAAATCTCTCATCCTCCGCCTGGGGAGACAGGACACAACATGGACACACAGTTACCAGATTTACTATGAAGAAGAGAGAAACTGTGGGTCCTTGGGCTCACCGAGAGAGAGAATCTCACCGTAGTGTGTGACCAGTAAGAGTAGTCGAAGGTGAAACTCTTGCCTTCATTCTTGGGCTGTTTGGGGTTGGAGATGCCTGAAGAGGACAGGCAGGCGTTAGTACACACACACAGTAGTACAGACAGAGACACACACAGTGTTGATAAAGGCCTGGGGGTTAGGGTTGTGTTTCCTGAACAAACACCTAGCTCAGACCCTAACCTCAACACACACCCTCTAACCCCCTAGCTCAGACCCTGACCTCAACACACACCCTCTAACCCCCTAGCTAAGACCCTAACCTCAACACACACCCTCTAACCCCCTAGCTCAGACCCTAACCTCAACACACACCCTCTAACCCCTAGCTCAAACCCTAACCTCAACACACACCCTCTAACCCCCTAGCTCAGACCCTAACCTCAACACACACCCTCTAACCCCCTAGCTCAGACCCTAACCTCAACACACACCCTCTAACCCCCTAGCTCAGACCCTAAACTCAACACACACCCTCTAAACCCCTAGCTCAGACCCTAACCTCAACACACACCCTCTAACCCCCTAGCTCAGACCCTAACCTCAACACACACCCTCTAACCCCCTAGCTCAGACCCTGACCTCAACACACACCCTCTAACCCCCTAGCTCAGACCCTAACCTCAACACACACCCTCTAACCCCCTAGCTCAGACCCTAACCTCAACACACACCCTCTAACCCCCTAGCTCAGACCCTAACCTCAACACACACCCTCTAACCCCCTAGCTCAGACCCTAACCTCAACACACACCCTCTAACCCCCTAGCTCAGACCCTAACCTCAACACACACCCTCTAACCCCCTAGCTCAGACCCTAACCTCAACACACACCCTCTAACCCCCTAGCTCAGACCCTAACCTCAACATAAACCATAACCCCCTAGCTCAGACCCTAACCTCAACACACACCCTCTAACCCCCTAGCTCAGACCCTAACCTCAACACACACCCTCTAACCCCCTAGCTCAGACCCTAACCTCAACACACACCCTCTAACCCCCTAGCTCAGACCCTAACCTCAACACACACCCTCTAACCCCCTAGCTCAGACCCTAACCTCAACACACACCCTCTAACCCCCTAGCTCAGACCCTAACCTCAACATAAACCATAACCCCCTAGCTCAGACCCTAACCTCAACACACACCCTCTAACCCCCTAGCTCAGACCCTAACCTCAACATAAACCATAACCCCCTAGCTCAGACCCTAACCTCAACACACACCCTCTAACCCCCTAGCTCAGACCCTAACCTCAACACACACCATCTAACCCCCTAGCTCAGACCCTAACCTCAACACACACCCTCTAACCCCCTAGCTCAGACCCTAACCTCAACACACACCCTGTAACCCCCTAGCTCAGACCCTAACCTCAACACACACCCTCTAACCCCCTAGCTCAGACCCTAACCTCAACATAAACCATAACCCCCTAGCTCAGACCCTAACCTCAACACACACTCTCTAACCCCCTAGCTCAGACCCTAACCTCAACACACACCCTCTAACCCCCTAGCTCAGACCCTAACCTCAACACACACCCTCTAACCCCCTAGCTCAGACCCTAACCTCAACACACACCCTCTAATCCCCTAGCTCAGACCCTAACCTCAACATAAACCATAACCCCCTTCGAACTGAATGTGCAAAAATAACAGACTCTAGGGTCACATGACTGGCACAGGAATTCTGGGATTGCTGCTGAGGCCTGTTCCATGGGATGCATATGACACTCAGACACACACACTCAGACACACACATACACACACACACACACACTCAGACACACACACACACACACACAAACTCAGACACACACACACACAAACTCAGACACACACACATGCAGACACACACACACACACATGCAGACACACACACACACACACACACGCAGACACACACACTCTCAGACACACACACTCTCAGACACACATACACACACACACACTCAGACACACACACACACACAGACACACACACACACACACACACACACACACACACACACACACACACACACACACTCAGACACACACACACACACACACACGCAGACACACACTCAGACACACACACACACACACTCAGACACACACACACTCAGACACACACACACTCTCAGACACACACACACACTCTCAGACACACACACACACACTCAGACACACTCACAGACACACGCAGACACACACACACACTCAGACACACACACACACACACTCACTCAGACACACACACACACACACACGCAGACACACACACACACACACACACGCAGACACACACACTCAGACACAAACACACACACACACACACACACACTCACTCAGACACACACACACACTCAGACACACACACTCAGACACACACACCCAGACACACTCACCCAGACACACTCACACACACTCAGACACACACACACACACTCAGACACACACTCAGACACACACGCACACACTCAAGACACACTCAGACACACACTCAGACACTCAAGACACACACACACACTCAAGACATACACACACTCAGACACACACTCAGACACACACTCAGACACACACTCAGACACACACTCAGACACACACTCAGACACACACTCAGACACACACTCAGATACACACTCAGATACACACTCAGACACACACACAAACACACACTCAGACACACACAAACACACACTCAGTCACACACAAACACACACTCAGACACACACACACACACACTCAGACACACACACACAGCCAGGGTTTATTTATAGGCTCAGAGAGGGGTGTTTTGCTTTGATCTCTGGCAGTCTGATGCAACACAGAGAGCCTGACTCACTCAGCCCCACCCTGAACACACACACTCAGACACACACACACACTCAGACACACACACTCAGCCTCACCCTGAACACACACACGCGTTATGTAACCTGTTGGAGATTTTATACAATCACCATGACGGGGAGAGAGCACCCTACAGAGAGAAGAGGAGTGGAGGAGTGTACCCTACAGAGAGAAGGGGAGTGGAGGAGTGTACCCTACAGAGAGAAGAGTGGAGGAGTGTACCCTACAGAGAGAAGAGTGGAGGAGTGTACCCTACAGAGAGAAGAGGAGTGGAGGAGTGTACCCTACAGAGAGAAGAGGAGTGGAGGAGTGTACCCTACAGAGAGAAGAGGAGTGGAGGAGTGTACCCTACAGAGAGAAGAGGAGTGGAGGAGTGTACCCTACAGAGAGAAGAGGAGTGGAGGAGTGTACCCTACAGAGAGAAGGGGAGTGGAGGAGTGTACCCTACAGAGAGAAGAGGAGTGGAGGAGTGTACCCTGCAGAGAGAAGAGTGGAGGAGTGTACCCTACAGAGAGAAGAGTGGAGGAGTGTACCCTACAGAGAGAAGAGGAGTGTACCCTACAGAGAGAAGGGGAGTGGTGGAGTGTACCCTACAGAGAGAAGGGGAGTGGAGGAGTGTACCCTACAGAGAGAAGGGGAGTGGAGGAGTGTACCCTACAGAGAGAAGAGGAGTGGAGGAGTGTACCCTAGAGAGAGAAGAGGAGTGGAGGAGTGTACCCTACAGAGAGAAGAGTGGAGGAGTGTACCCTACAGAGAGAAGAGTGGAGGAGTGTACCCTACAGAGAGAAGAGGAGTGGAGGAGTGTACCCTACAGAGAGAAGAGGAGTGGAGGAGTGTACCCTACAGAGAGAAGAGGAGTGGAGGAGTGTACCCTACAGAGAGAAGAGGAGTGGAGGAGTGTACCCTACAGAGAGAAGAGTGGAGGAGTGTACCCTACAGAGAGAAGAGGAGTGGAGGAGTGTACCCTACAGAGAGAAGAGGAGTGGAGGAGTGTACCCTACAGAGAGAAGAGGAGTGGAGGAGTGTACCCTACAGAGAGAAGAGGAGTGGAGGAGTGTACCCTACAGAGAGAAGGGGAGTGGAGGAGTGTACCCTACAGAGAGAAGGGGAGTGGAGGAGTGTACCCTACAGAGAGAAGGGGAGTGAAATTCCTCCACCGTGATGTGAGAGACTGATCAACAACTACAGGAAGTGTTTGGTTGGAGTCATTGCATCTAAAGATGGCACCCCCAGTTATTGAGTGTAAGGGGAAAGTGGCACCACCAGTTATTGAGAGTAAGGGGAAAGTGGCACCCCCAGTTATTGAGTGTAAGGGGAAAGTGGCACCCCCAGTTATTGAGAGTAAGGGGAAAGTGGCACCCCCAGTTATTGAGAGTAAGGGGAAAGTGGCACCCCCAGTTATTGAGAGTAAGGGGAAAGTGGCACCCCCAGTTATTGAGAGTAAGGGGAAAGTGGCACCCCCAGTTATTGAGAGTAAGGGGGAAGTGGCACCCCCAGTTATTGAGTGTAAGGGGGCTTTTTAACACAGGGGAAGTGTTGCATAACTTTGTTAAATAAATAAGTACACATTTATTTATTTTTTTGTTCCCTCTATCTAATATTTTATTTGGTGTTTTGGTTGGATCTGATAACATTGACAATCAAAAACATGCAAAAATAGAGAAAATCAGAACTTCAGCCAGTGACCTGTTTTATCTTCAGGGTTCATATGGAAATTGGGGATGCTGTCCTTCTAGGCAGAGTTGCCAAGAAAACGCCATATCTCAGACTGGCCAAGAAAAATAAAAGATTAAGATGAGCAAAAGAACACAGTGGACAGAGGAACTCTGCCTAGAAGGGCGGCATCCTGGAGTCGCCTCTTCACTGTTGACGTTGAGACTGGACAGAGGAACTCTGCCTAGAAGGGCAGCATCCTGGAGTCACCTCTTCACTGTTGACGTTGAGACTGGACAGAGGAACTCTGCCTAGAAGGGCAGCATCCTGGAGTCACCTCTTTACTGTTGACGTTGCGACTGGACAGAGGAACTCTGCCTAGAAGGGCAGCATCCCGGAGTCGCCTCTTCACTGTTGACGTTGAGACTGAACAGAGGAACTCTGCCTAGAAGGGCAGCATCCTGGAGTCACCTCTTCACTGTTGACGTTGAGACTGGACAGAGGAACTCTGCCTAGAAGGGCAGCATCCTGGAGTCACCTCTTCACTGTTGACGTTGAGACTGGACAGAGGAACTCTGCCTAGAAGGGCAGCATCCTGGAGTCACCTCTTCACTGTTGACGTTGCAGGTACTATTTAATCAAGCTGCCAGTTGAAGACTTGTGAGGCGTCTGTTTCTCAAACTAGACACTAATGTACTTGTCCCTCTTGCTCAGTTGTGCAACAGGGGCCTCCCACTCCTCTTTCTATTCTGGTTAGAGCCAGTTTGCGCTGTTCTGTGAAGGGAGTAGTATACAGAGGGAGGCGTTTAGTCCCAGGGTCCTTAGCTTAGTGATGAGCTTTGTGGGAACTATGGTGTTGAACGCTGAGCTGTAGTCAATGAATAGTATTCTCATGTAGGTGTTCCTTTTGTCCAGGTGGGAAAGGGCAGTGTGGAGTGGAATAGAGATTGCATCATCTGTGGATCTGTTTGAGTGGTATGCAAATTCGAGTGGGTCTAGGGTTTCTGGGATAATGGTGTTGATGTGAGCCATTACCAGCCTTTCAAAGCACTTCATGGCTACCAACGTGAGTGCTACGGGTCTGTAGTCATTTAGGCAGGTTGCCTTTGTGTTCTTGGGCACAGGGACTATGGTGGTCTGCTTGAAACATTTTGGTATTACAGACTCGGTTCAGGGATATGTTGAAAATGTCAGTGAAGACACCTGCCAGTTAGTCAGCACATGCACAGAGCACACGTCCTGGTAATCCGTCTGGCCCCACAGCCTTGTGTATGTTGACCTGTTTAAAGGACTTACTCACATCGGCTACGGAGAGTGTGATCACACCATCGTCCGGAACAGCTGATGCTCTCATGTATGTCTCAGTGTTGCTTGCCTCAAAGCCAGCAGATTAGTAATTTAGCTTGTCTGGTAGGTTCGTGTCACTGGGCAGCTCTCGGCTGTGCTTCCCTTTGTAGTCTGTGATAGTTTGCAAGCCCTGCCACATAAGACGAGCGTCGGAGCCGGTGTAGTAGGATTCAATCTTAATCCTGTATTGAGGCTTTGCCTGTTTGATGTTTTTTTCCTGTGAAGCACATTGTGTTGCATTCCATGTCTGAAATGTTCTGAATAAATAACACTTGATTTCATTTGATCTGGACTTCACCATCTCTCTCTAGAGGGGGGTATTCGGGACTAGACCATCTCTCTCTACATGGGGGTATTCTGGACTAGACCATCTCTCTCTAGAGGGGGGTATTCTGGACTAGACCATCTCTCTCTAGATGGGGGTATTCTGGACTAGACCATCTCTCTCTAGAGGGGGATATTCTGGACTAGACCATCTCTCTCTACATGGGGGTATTCTGGACTAGACCATCTCTCTCTAGAGGGGGGTATTCTGGACTTGACCATCTCTCTCTAGATGGGGGTATTCTGGACTAGACCATCTCTCTCTAGAGGGGGGTATTCTGGACTTGACCATCCCTCTCTCTAGATGGTCATGCAAATCACTCGGAGAACAACCAGACCTCAACTGTGGGATTTAGGCAAATGCTCAGTGTGTGTGTTGTACACAGTCAATTGCAGACAGTAGCCAAACAGAGCAAGGTTGAGCAGACAGACTGTTGTTCAGTGCTGCTGAACCCAGGG
The DNA here is from genome assembly GCF_045791955.1 of Oncorhynchus clarkii lewisi. NCBI lineage: Eukaryota > Metazoa > Chordata > Actinopteri > Salmoniformes > Salmonidae > Oncorhynchus > Oncorhynchus clarkii. Next base: position 495,577 of record NC_092155.1, on the reverse strand, counting down.
TCACACACTTCTCCTGGAGTGCACACTTGCACACTTTCTCACATTGGTTTACCAATGTTGAAAACTCCCTCCAGCCAAAGTCTTCACCAATCATATGCTTTTAAATCCATATGCACACCTTGGGGGAATCGTGACTGTGTGTGTGTGTGTGTGTGTGGTGTGTCTGTGGTGTGTGTGTGTGTGTTACTTACAGGTGGAGTTGCCCTGCATCTGTATAACACACTTGGCATCTCGGCTGGTCTCCCGGGAGTTGAAAGGTCGCACGCGTACTGCCACCTTCACTGAGGCTCCTGCCATCCTCACCTCTGACCCCTTACCCCTAGAACACAGAACAGATCTTTAGAACACAGAACACATCTTTAAAACAGGGAACTTTGCCTTCCTATTCCCTGTGTCCTACATTAGACCAGAGCCTCTTGACTAAAGCTGTGTCCTACATTAGACCAGAGCCTCTTGACTAAAGCTGTGTCCTACATTAGACCAGAGCCTCTTGACTAAAGCTGTGTCCTACATTAGACCAGAGCCTCTTGACTAAAGCTGTGTCCTACATTAGACCAGAGCCTCTTGACTAAAGCTGTGTCCTACATTAGACCAGAGCCTCTTGACTAAAGCTGTGTCCTACATTAGACCAGAGCCTCTTGACTAAAGCTGTGTCCTACATTAGACCAGAGCCTCTTGACTAAAGCTGTGTCCTACATTAGACCAGAGCCTCTTGACTAAAGCTGTGTCCTACATTAGACCAGAGCCTCTTGACTAAAGCTGTGTCCTACATTAGACCAGAGCCTCTTGACTAAAGCTGTGTCCTACATTGTCCCGCCTGTTTATAATGTTCTGGTTGAACATCAGGGAGAACGGTCCTTTAGACACAGAACATAGCCAGCCGTATGTCGTTAGATCACCTCCCTCTCTCTCCCCCCTAACCTCTCTCCCCCCTAACCTCTCTCCCGCCTAACCTCTCTCCCTCTCTCCCTCTCTCTCCCTCCTAACCTCTCTCCCTCCTAACCTCTCTCCCCCCTAACCTCTCTCCCCCCTAACCTCTCTCCCCCCTAACCTCTCTCCCTCCAACCTCTCTCCCCCCAACCTCTCTCCCCCCAACCTCTCTCCCTCCAACCTCTCTCCCTCCAACCTCTCTCCCGCCTAACCTCTCTCCCTCCAACCTCTCTCCCTCCAACCTCTCCCCCCCTAACCTCTCCCCCTAACCTCTCTCCCCCCAACCTCTCTCCCGCCTAACCTCTCTCCCGCCTAACCTCTCTCCCGCCTAACCTCTCTCCCTCCAACCTCTCTCCCTCCAACCTCTCTCCCTCCAACCTCTCTCCCTCCAACCTCTCCCCTCCAACCTCTCTCCTTCCAACCTCTCTCCCTCCAACCTCTCTCCCTCCAACCTCTCTCCCTCCAACCTCTCCCTCTCTCCCTCTTTCTCCCTCCAACCTCTCTCCCTCCAACCTCTCTCCCCCCTAACCTCTCTCCCGCCTAACCTCTCTCCCGCCTAACCTCTCTCCCGCCTAACCTCTCTCCCGCCTAACCTTTCTCCCTCCAACCTTTCTCCCTCCAACCTCTCTCCCTCCTAACCTTTCTCCCTCCAACCTCTCTCCTTCCAACCTCTCTCCCTCCAACCTCTCTCCCTCTCTCCCTCTTTCTCCCTCCAACCTCTCTCCCTCCAACCTCTCTCCCCCCTAACCTCTCTCCCCCCTAACCTCTCTCCCGCCTAACCTCTCTCCCGCCTAACCTCTCTCCCGCCTAACCTCTCTCCCGCCTAACCTCTCTCCCTCCAACCTCTCTCCCTCCAACCTCTCTCCCCCCTAACCTCTCTCCCTCCAAACTCTCCCCTCCAACCTCTCTCCCTCCAACCTCTCTCCCTCTCTCTCTCTTTCTCCCTCCAACCTTTCTCCCTCCAACCTCTCTCCCTCCTAACCTCTCTCCCTCCTAACCTCTCTCCCCCCTAACCTCTCTCCCGCCTAACCTCTCTCCCTCCAACCTCTCTCCCTCCAACCTCTCTCCCTCCAACCTCTCTCCCTCCAACCTCTCCCCTCCAACCTCTCCCCTCCAACCTCTCTCCCCTCCAACCTCTCTCCCTCCAAACTCTCCCCTCCAAACTCTCCCCTCCAACCTCTCTCCCTCCAACCTCTCTCCCTCCAACCTCTCTCCCTCTCTCCCTCTTTCTCCCTCCAACCTCTCTCCCTCCAACCTCTCTCCCTCCAACCTCGCTCCCTCCAACCTCGCTCCCTCCAACCTCGCTCCCTCCAACCTCTCCCCTCCAACCTCTCCCCTCCAACCTCTCCCCTCCAACCTCTCTCCCTCCAACCTCTCTCCCTCCAACCTCTCTCCCTCCAACCTCTCTCCCTCCAAACTCTCCCCTCCAACCTCTCTCCCTCCAACCTCTCTCCCTCCAACCTCTCTCCCTCTCCCCTCCAAACTCTCTCCCCGCAACCTCTCTCCCTCCAACCTCTCTCCCTCCAACCTCTAACCTCTACCCAGTCTAACTACCACACTATAACAGTTGGTACCCAGTCTATCTACTACACTATAACGGGTGGTACCCAGTCTAAGTACTACACTATAACAGGTACCCACTGTTTCACTGACATCACTCATTTAGTGGTTAATAGTGTCTACTCCATCACTCATTTAGTGGTTAATAGTGGCTACTCCATCACTCATTTAGTGGTTAATAGTGGCTACTCCATCACTCATTTAGTGGTTAATAGTGTCTACTCCATCACTCATTTAGTGGTTAATAGAGGCTACTCCATCACTCATTTAGTGGTTAATAGTGGCTACTCCATCACTCATTTAGTGGTTAATAGAGGCTACTCCATCACTCATTTAGTGGTTAATAGAGGCTACTCCATCACTCATTTAGTGGTTAATAGTGACTACTCCATCACTCATTTAGTGGTTAATAGTGACTACTCCATCACTCATTTAGTGGTTAATAGTGGCTACTCCATCACTCATTTAGTGGTTAATAGTGGCCTCTCCACCACTCATTTAGTGGTTAATAGTGGCTACTCCATCACCCATTTAGTGGTTAATAGTGGCTACTCCATCACTCGAGGTGCTAAGTGGTTTTTAGTGGGCTCCACATGCCTCTTGTCACTTCTCCGCACCTTCCTGCTGCGTCAGAGGTGAAATGGACTGCTGTACCTAATTATTCTATATCAACATTTTTATTTGGTTATTGAGGGAAGTAATTACCTCGATAATTATTGATATGGATTTATCGTCCAGCCCATTTATCGACTGCCCTTTGAGACATGTTACAACTACAACTTTACTACAACACTACTACAACCTTACTACAACACTACTACAACACTACTACAACCTTACTACAGACTGCCCTTTGAGTCATGTAACAACTACAACACTACTACAACCCTACTACAGCGTTACGACAGACTGCCCTTTGAGACATGTTACAACAACAACATTACTACAACCTTACTACAACCTTACTACAACACTACTACAATGTTACTACAACCTTACTACAGACTGCCCTTTGAGACATGTTACAACTACAACACTACTACAACCTTACTACAACCTTACTACAACACTACTACAACCTTACTACAGACTGCCCTAACAGGTGGTATTCTAGTCTAAATGTTTGTTGCAGGGGAATCAGTCAGAACAACCATAGGACACACACACACACACACACACACACACACACACACACACACACACCACAGCTCGACATATAGGAAGTGAGTAGAGGTGCACCTTCTCTGAGTCACTTCCCCCATCCAACACACTCACTCACTCACTCACTCACTCACTCACTCACTCACTCACTCACTCACTCACTCACTCACTCACCTCTTACTTTGTAACCTGCAGCCACATTCAAAACACAATTCATTTTCTGTCTGAATAGACAGACAAAACACTTGTACACAGAGTCAATGAAACACAGCGTTGGATTCTCCACACACAGCAGGCTGGTAGAGGTACCAGGGTCAGATACAGCAGGCTGGTAGAGGTACCAGGGTCAGACTGTCTGTGGTTAGTTAGCTACAGCCCTCATCTCTTCTCCTCTCCTCTTTTCATTGTTCATAACTTGTTTTGTACATAATGTTGCTTCTACCGTCTCTTATGACCGAAAAGAGCTTTTGGACATCAGAACTGGGATTATTCACCTCAGAATAGACAAATACTTTTTTTTCAATAGTCTGACGGGAGGGAGATACAACAGATCAGGGTGCATCAGGTGACGAGTGTTAACTTCTGTCCAGTTAACGCTCAATCGCTGGAAAATAAATGGGACGAACTGAAAGCACGTTTATCCTAGTGGGACATTAAAAACTGTAAAATCGTATGTTTCACCGAGTCATGGCTGAACGACGACATCATCACACAGCAGGCGGGTTATACGCTGTATCGGCATCGTCGTGGAACAGCAGCCTCTGGTAAGATAAGGGGCGGAGGCCTATGCATAAGGAAGTCTCAAGGTTTTGCTTTTTTACCTTTATTTAACTAGGCAAGTCAGTTAATGACGGCCTAGGAACAGTGGGTTAACTGACCTAGGAACAGTGAACAACTGCCTTGTTCAGGGGCAGAATGACAGATTTTCACCTTGTCAGCTCGGGGATTTGAGCTTGCAACCTTTCGGTTACTAGTCCAACGCTCTAACCACTAGGCTACCCTGCCGCCCCAAGGCTTGAGTTAGAGTATCTCATGATAAGGTGTAGACCACACTATTTACCAAGAGAGTTAACATCTATATTTTAAATCTATAAAGTTAGTGAGGGAGATATGAGTCTCCAGCTTCAGTGATTTTTGCAATTAGTTTCAGTCATTTGCAGCAGAGAACTGGAAGGAAAGGCTGCCAAAGGAGGAACTGGCTTTGGGGATGACCAGTGAAATATACCTGTTGCTGCTATGGTGCTGCTATGGTGACCAGTGAGCTGAGATAAAGTGGGGCTTTACCTAGCAAATACTTTTTGATGACCTGGAGCCAGTGGGTCTGGCAACGAATATGAAGCGAGGGCCAGCCAACGAGAGAACACAGGTCGCAGTGGTGGGTAGTATATGGGGCTTTGGTGACAAAACGGATGGCACTGTGATAGACTGCATCCAATTTGCTGAGTAGAGTGTTGGAGGCTATTTTGTAAATGACATCGCCAAAGTCAAGGATCGATAGGATAGTCAGTTTTACGAGGGTATGTTTGGCAGCATGAGTTAAGGATGATTTTTGCGAAATAGGAAGCCGATTCTAGATTTAATTTTGAATTGGAGATGCTTAATGTGAGTCTGGAAGGAGAGTTTACAGTCTAACCAGACACCAAGGTATTTGTAGTTGTCAGAAACGTCCAGAGTAGTGATTCTGGACGGGCGGGCAGGTGCGGGCAGTGATCGGTTGAAGAACATGCATTTATTTTTCCTTGCATTTAAGAGCAGTTAGAGGTCACGGAAGGAGTGTTGTATGGTATTGAAGCTTGTCTCGAGGTTAGTTAACACAGTGTCCAAAGAAGGGCCAGAAGTGTAGAGGTGGATCAGAGAATCACCAGCAGCAAGAGCGACATCATTGATGTATATAGAGAAAAGAGTTGGCCCGAGAATTTAACCCTGTGGCACCCCCATAGAGACTGCTAGAGCTAAGGACCCTGGGACTAAACACCTCCCTCTGCAACTGGATCCTGGACTTCCTTACGGGCCGACCCCAGGTGGTAAGGGTAGGTAACAACACTTCCGCCACGCTGATCTTCAACACGGGGGCACCTCAGGGGTGCGTGCTCAGTCCCCTCATGTACTCCCTGTTCCCTCAAGACTGCACGGCCTGGCACGACTCCAACACCATCATCAAGTTTGCTGATGACACAACAGTGGTAGCCCTGAACACCGACAACAACGAGACAGCCTATAGGGAGGTCAGAGAACTGGCAGTGTGGTGCAAGGACAACAACCTCTCCCTCAACGTGATCAAGACAAATTAGATGATTGTGGACTACAGGAAAAGGAGGACCAAGCATGCCCCCATTCTCATCGTAAAGGCTGCAGTGGAGCTTCAAGTTCCTTGGCGTCCACATCACCAACAAACTAACATGGTCCAAGACAATTGTGAAGAGAGCACAACAAAACCTATTCCCCCTCAGGAATCGAAAAAGATTTGGCATGGTTCCTCAGATCCTAAAAAGGTTTTACAGCTGCACCATCGAGAGCATCCTGACGAGTTGCATCACTGCCTGGTACGGCAACTGCTTGGCCTCCGACCGCAAGGCACTACAGAGGGTACTGCGTACAGCCCAGTACATCACCGGGGCAAAGCTTCCTGCCATCCAGGACCTCTATACCAAGCGGTGTCAGAGGAAGGCCCTAAAAATGGTCAAAGACCCCAACCACCCCAGTCATTGACTGTTCTCTCTACTACCGCACACCAAGCGGTACCGGTGCACCAAGTCTAGGTCCAAGAGGCTTCTAAACAGCTTTTAAGCCATAAGTCTCCTTTTTTTTTTTTTTTTTTTTTTTTAAATTTTTTTTTTTTTTTTTTTTTTACACCTTTATTTAACCAGGCAAGTCAGTTAAGAACAAATTCTTATTTTCAATGACGGCCTGGGAACAGTGGGTTAACTGCCTGTTCAGGGGCAGAACGACAGATTTGTACCTTGTCAGCTCGGGGGTTTGAACTCGCAACCTTCCGGTGACTAGTCCAACGCTCTAACCACTAGGCTACCCTGCCGTCCTGAACAGCTAATCAAATGGCTACCCAGACTATTTGCAGGTACCTCCTGTATACAGCCCAGCTATTGTTATTTACTGCTGCTCTTTAATTATTTGTTATTTTCTTAACATTTTCTTAAAACGGCATTGTTGGTTAAGGGCTTGGAAGTAAGCATTTCACTGTAAGGTCTACCTGTTGTATTCAGCGCATGTGACTAATACACTTTCATTTGATCTATCTGTCTTTAGTCTTCAATCACTCTCTCAGTCTGTCTGTCTCTGTGTGTTGTGGTCTACACCACAGTCTGTCTCTGTGTGTAGTGGTCTACACCACAGTCTGTCTCTGTGTGTTGTGGTCTACGCCACAGTCTGTCTCTGTGTGTAGTGGTCTACACCACAGTCTGTCTCTGTGTGTTTTAACAACATTCCCAACTATCACACAGCATTCACTGGACTGTATATACACGACATGACCGAAAGTATGTGGACACCTGCTCGTCAAACATCTCGTTCCTAAATCATGGGCATTAATATGTAGTTGGTCCCCCTTTGCTGCTATAACAGCCTCCTCTCTTCTGGGAAGGCTTTCCACAAGATGAAGGAACATTGCTGCTATAACAACCTCCACTCCTCTGGGAAGGCGTTCCACTAGATGTTGGAACATTGCTGCAGGGACTTGCTTCCATTCAGCCACAAGAGCATTAGTGAGGTCGGGCACTGATGCTGGGCGATGAGGTCTGGCTCGCAGTCGGCGTTCCAATTCATCCCAAAGGTGTTCGATAGGGTTGAGGTCAAGGCTCTGAGCAGGCCAGTCAAGTTCTTCCACACCGATCTCACAAACTATTTGTTTGGACTTGGCTTTGTGCACGGGGGCATTGTCATGCTGAATCAGGAAAGGGTCTCCCCAAACTGTGTGGAAGCACAGAATCATCTAGAATGTATGATGTAGCGTTAAGATTTCCCTTCATTGGAACCAATGGGCCTAGCCCGAACCATGAAAAACAACCCCGGACCATTATTCCTCCTCCACCAAACTTTACAGTTGGCACTATGCATTGGGGCAGGTAGCGTTCTCCTGGCATCCGCCAAACCCAGATTCATCCATCAGACTGCCAGATGGTGAAGCGTGATCCATCACTTCAGAGAACGCATTTCCACTGCTCCTGAATCTAGTCACTGAGCTCTACGGGCCGTTCCACTGCTCCTGAATCTAGTCACTGAGCTCTATGAGCCGCTCTACTGCTCCTGAATCTAGTCACTGAGCTCTACGGGCCGTTCCACTGCTCCTGAATCTAAAGTCACTGAGCTCTACGGGCCGTTCCACTGCTCCTGAATCTAGTCACTGAGATCTACGGGCCGTTCCACTGCTCCTGAATCTAAAGTCACTGAGCTCTACGGGCCGTTCCACTGCTCCTGAATCTAGTCACTGAGATCTACGGGCCGTTCCACTGCTCCTGAATCTGAAGTCACTGAGCTCTACGGGCCGTTCCACTGCTCCTGAATCTAGTCACTGAGCTCTACGGGCCGTTCCACTGCTCCTGAATCTAAAGTCACTGAGCTCTACGGGCCGTTCCACTGCTCCTGAATCTAGTCACTGAGCTCTACGGGCCGTTCCACTGCTCCTGAATCTAAAGTCACTGAGCTCTACGGGCCGTTCCACTGCTCCTGAATCTAAAGTCACTGAGCTCTACGGGCCGTTCCACTGCTCCTGAATCTAAAGTCACTGAGCTCTACGGGCCGTTCCACTGCTCCTGAATCTAAAGTCACTGAGCTCTACGGGCCGTTCCACTGCTCCTGAATCTAAAGTCACTGAGCTCTACGGGCCGTTCCACTGCTCCTGAATCTAGTCACTGAGCTCTACGGGCCGTTCCACTGCTCCTGAATCTAGTCACTGAGCTCTACGGGCCGTTCCACTGCTCCTGAATCTAGTCACTGAGCTCTATGGGCCATTCTACTGCTCCTGAATCTAGTCACTGAGCTCTATGGGCCGTTCCACTGCTCCTGAATCTAGTCACTGAGCTCTATGGGCCGTTCCACTGCTCCTGAATCTAAAGTCACTGAGCTCTACGGGCCGTTCCACTGCTCCTGAATCTAAAGTCACTGAGCTCTACGGGCCGTTCCACTGCTCCTGAATCTAGTCACTGAGCTCTACGGGCCGTTCTACTGCCAATGTTTGTCTATGGAGATTGTATGGCTGTGAGCTCAATTTAATACACCTGTCTAGCATGTGATCCACCACCGCAGTAGCATGTAAACAAAATCAAGTGCACACGCACACAACATATGCACACACACTACGCAAACACACACACACACACACACTACGCAAACACACACACACACACACACTACGCAAACACACACACACACACACACTACGCAAACACACACACACACACACTATGCAAACACACACACACACACACTATGCAAACACAGGGACAGACAGACACAGGGACAGACAGACACAGACAGACACAGACAGACAGACAGACACAGGGACAGACAGACACAGGGACAGACAGACACAGGGACAGACAGACAGACACAGGGACAGACAGACACAGGGACAGACAGAGACAGAAATAGACAGAGACAGAGATAGACAGAGACAGAGATAGACAGACCCAAAATCTTTTGATTTTCAGGTTTGACTCGTATGAATGATCAGATTCAAAGACACACAGAACACGTGTGTGTGTGTGTGTGTGTGTGTGTGTGTGTGTGTGTGTGTGTGTGTGTGGTACAGAGTACTGAAGGAGCAGAGTGGAATGTGTTCTAGGAGGAAGAGAGAAACCCTGACATCACAGCAAAGGTATTCTAAAACACACAGTGCTGTGGCCGTGTTTCCAGTGCAGGGTATTATAGTGATAGTGCCGTGTTTCCAGTGCAGGATATTATATAGTGATAGTGCCGTGTTTCCAGTGCAGGGTATTGTACAGTGATAGGGCCGTGTTTCCAGTGCAGGGTATTATACAGTGATGTGGCCGTGTTTCCAGTGCTGGATATTATACAGTGATGTGGCCGTGTTTCCAGTGCTGTGGCCGTGTTTCCAGTGCAGGGTATTATACAGTGATGTGGCCGTGTTTCCAGTGCAGGGTATTATACAGTGCTGTGGCCGTGTTTCCAGTGCTGTGGCCGTGTTTCCAGTGCAGGGTATTATACAGTGCTGTGGCCGTGTTTCCAGTGCTGTGGCCGTGTTTCCAGTGCAGGGTATTATACAGTGATGTGGCCGTGTTTCCAGTGCAGGGTATTATACAGTGCTGTGGCCGTGTTTCCAGTGCTGGATATTATACAGTGATGTGGCCGTGTTTCCAGTGCAGGGTATTATACAGTGATAGGGCCGTGTTTCTAGTGCAGGGTATTATACAGTGATGTGGCCGTGTTTCTAGTGCAGGGTATTGTACAGTGCTGTGGCCGTGTTTCCAGTGCAGGGTATTGTACAGTGATAGGGCCGTGTTTCCAGTGCAGGGTATTGTACAGTGCTGTGGCCGTGTTTCCAGTGCAGGGTATTATACAGTGCTGTGGCCGTGTTTCCAGTGCAGGGTATTGTACAGTGATAGGGCCGTGTTTCCAGTGCAGGGTATTGTACAGTGATAGGGCCGTGTTTCCAGTGCAGGGTATTGTACAGTGATAGGGCCGTGTTTCCAGTGCAGGGTATTGTACAGTGATAGGGCCATGTTTCCAGTGCAGGGTATTGTACAGTGATAGGGCCGTGTTTCCAGTGCAGGGTATTGTACAGTGATAGGGCCGTGTTTCCAGTGCAGGGTATTGTACAGTGATAGGGCCATGTTTCCAGTGCAGGGTATTGTACAGTGATAGGGCCATGTTTCCAGTGCAGGGTATTGTACAGTGATAGGGCCGTGTTTCCAGTGCAGGGTATTGTACAGTGATAGGGCCGTGTTTCCAGTGCAGGGTATTGTACAGTGATAGGGCCATGTTTCTAGTGCAGGGTATTGTACAGTGCTGTGGCCGTGTTTCCAGTGCAGGGTATTGTACAGTGATAGGGCCGTGTTTCCAGTGCAGGGTATTGTACAGTGCTGTGGCCGTGTTTCCAGTGCAGGGTATTATACAGTGCTGTGGCCGTGTTTCCAGTGCAGGGTATTGTACAGTGATAGGGCCGTGTTTCCAGTGCAGGGTATTGTACAGTGATAGGGCCGTGTTTCCAGTGCAGGGTATTGTACAGTGATAGGGCCGTGTTTCCAGTGCAGGGTATTGTACAGTGATAGGGCCATGTTTCCAGTGCAGGGTATTGTACAGTGATAGGGCCGTGTTTCCAGTGCAGGGTATTGTACAGTGATAGGGCCGTGTTTCCAGTGCAGGGTATTGTACAGTGATAGGGCCATGTTTCCAGTGCAGGGTATTGTACAGTGATAGGGCCATGTTTCCAGTGCAGGGTATTGTACAGTGATAGGGCCGTGTTTCCAGTGCAGGGTATTGTACAGTGATAGGGCCGTGTTTCCAGTGCAGGGTATTGTACAGTGATAGGGCCATGTTTCCAGTGCAGGGTATTATACAGTGATAGGGCCGTGTTTCCAGTGCAGGGTATTATACAGTGATGTGGCCGTGTTTCTAGTGCAGGGTATTATACAGTGATAGGGCCGTGTTTCCAGTGCAGGGTATTGTACAGTGATAGGGCCGTGTTTCCAGTGCAGGGTATTATACAGTGATAGGGCCGTGTTTCCAGTGCTGTGGCCGTGTTTCTAGTGCAGGGTATTATACAGTGATAGGGCCGTGTTTCTAGTGCAGGGTATTATACAGTGATAGGGCCGTGTTTCCAGTGCAGGGTATTATACAGTGATGTGGCCGTGTTTCTAGTGCAGGGTATTATACAGTGATAGGGCCGTGTTTCCAGTGCAGGGTATTGTACAGTGATAGGGCCGTGTTTCCAGTGCAGGGTATTATACAGTGATGTGGCCGTGTTTCCAGTGCAGGGTATTATACAGTGATGTGGCCGTGTTTCTAGTGCTGTGGCCGTGTTTCTAGTGCAGGGTATTATACAGTGATAGGGCCGTGTTTCCAGTGCAGGGTATTGTACAGTGATAGGGCCGTGTTTCCAGTGCAGGGTATTATACAGTGATAGGGCCGTGTTTCCAGTGCAGGGTATTGTACAGTGATAGGGCCGTGTTTCCAGTGCAGGGTATTATACAGTGATGTGGCCGTGTTTCCAGTGCAGGGTATTATACAGTGATAGGGCCGTGTTTCCAGTGCAGGGTATTGTACAGTGATAGGGCCATGTTTCCAGTGCAGGGTATTATACAGTGATAGGGCCGTGTTTCCAGTGCAGGGTATTATACAGTGATAGGGCCGTGTTTCCAGTGCAGGGTATTATACAGTGATGTGGCCGTGTTTCCAGTGCAGGGTATTATACAGTGATAGGGCCGTGTTTCCAGTGCAGGGTATTATACAGTGATAGGGCCGTGTTTCCAGTGCAGGGTATTATACAGTGATGTGGCCGTGTTTCTAGTGCAGGGTATTATACAGTGATAGGGCCGTGTTTCCAGTGCAGGGTATTATACAGTGATAGGGCCGTGTTTCCAGTGCAGGGTATTATACAGTGATGTGGCCGTGTTTCCAGTGCAGGGTATTATACAGTGATAGGGCCGTGTTTCCAGTGCAGGGTATTATACAGTGATAGGGCCGTGTTTCCAGTGCAGGGTATTATACAGTGATGTGGCCGTGTTTCCAGTGCTGGATATTATACAGTGATGTGGCCGTGTTTCTAGTGCAGGGTATTATACAGTGATAGGGCCGTGTTTCCAGTGCAGGGTATTGTACAGTGATAGGGCCGTGTTTCTAGTGCTGTGGCCGTGTTTCTAGTGCAGGGTATTATACAGTGATAGGGCCGTGTTTCTAGTGCAGGGTATTGTACAGTGATAGGGCCGTGTTTCCAGTGCTGTGGCCGTGTTTCCAGTGCAGGGTATTGTACAGTGATAGGGCCGTGTTTCCAGTGCAGGGTATTATACAGTGATGTGGCCGTGTTTCCAGTGCAGGGTATTATACAGTGATAGGGCCGTGTTTCCAGTGCAGGGTATTATACAGTGATAGGGCCGTGTTTCCAGTGCAGGGTATTATACAGTGATGTGGCCGTGTTTCCAGTGCTGGATATTATACAGTGATGTGGCCGTGTTTCTAGTGCAGGGTATTATACAGTGATGTGGCCGTGTTTCTAGTGCAGGGTATTATACAGTGATAGGGCCGTGTTTCCAGTGCAGGGTATTGTACAGTGATAGGGCCGTGTTTCTAGTGCTGTGGCCGTGTTTCTAGTGCAGGGTATTATACAGTGATAGGGCCGTGTTTCTAGTGCAGGGTATTGTACAGTGATAGGGCCGTGTTTCCAGTGCTGTGGCCGTGTTTCCAGTGCAGGGTATTGTACAGTGATAGGGCCATGTTTCCAGTGCAGGGTATTGTACAGTGATAGGGCCGTGTTTCCAGTGCAGGGTATTGTACAGTGATAGGGCCGTGTTTCCAGTGCTGGGTATTATACAGTGATAGGGCCGTGTGTAGGGTTGGGTGTTATCCACATTTTCATACTGTCATACAATTTCTGTACCATACCGTATACCGTATTACCAGAGGGGATTGGATGTCTCTAGTCTGGGTACCAGTCTCTTGATACAGTAGGGGATGGATGTCTCTAGTCTGGGTACCAGTCTCTTGATACAGTAGGGGATGGATGTCTCTAGTCTGGGTACCAGTCTCTTGATACAGTAGGGGATGGATGTCTCTAGTCTGGGTACAAGTCTCTTGATACAGTAGGGGATGGCTGTCTCTAGTCTGGGTACCAGGTCTCTTGATACAGTAGGGGATGGATGTCTCTAGTCTGGGTACCAGTCTCTTGATACAGTAGGGGATGGATGTCTCTAGTCTGGGTACCAGTCTCTTGATACAGTAGGGGGTGGATGTCTCTAGTCTGGGTACCAGTCTCTTGATACAGTAGGGGATGGATGTCTCTAGTCTGGGTACCAGTCTCTTGATACAGTAGGGGGTGGATGTCTCTAGTCTGGGTACCAGACTCTTGACACAGTAGGGATTGGATGTCTCTAGTCTGGGTAGTTGACCTTCCACTCCTTGCCTCTGCTGCAACCAATAGGCTGGATCTTAACATCTAGCCAATCAGCTAGCAAGATATCAAACCAAGTGCATAGCTGGAGTCCTGAGCTGGACATTTGACACATCTTTGATTTCGGACAGTTATAAGGGGCTGTCAGGGTAGCCTAGTGGTTAGAGTGTTGGACTTGTAACCAAAAGGTTGCAAGTTCAAATCCCCGAGCTGACAAGTTAACCCACTGTTCCTAGGCCGTCATTGAAAATAAGGATTTGTTCTTAACTGACTTGCCTAGTTAAATAAAGGTAAAATAAAAAAATAAACAGTGGTGTCACACGCACCCCTGCAGCCCCCGGTATACGGTTCAAACGCTACAAGGCCCAAGCCTAGTGTTAAGGGTGCATCCCATCCAAATGGGAATAGTTTGTGCGTATATTGTGACGTTTTGGTCAACAATGTTTTTTTTCAGCTGTTTGTGCACACAACATTTTTTCTCGAGGCAAGCCAAATTTTGGTCGCCGAAGTTTATACCCCTTCAGCGGTCATTGGTCAACAGTAGGGATTCTTCAATGAAGAGTTTGTTGTCGTTCAACAATACACGACATGTTTTCATTGGGAAATACTGCACCAAACATCTTAGTTAGATGTAAAATTGTGCGACTAAGATCTCCTCAGCAAAAAACTTTAAAATGAACGACGGATTTCCTGAGTCATCTCAGGTTCATTGGGACTAATTTTCATGAAGTGTACAGTACTATTACCGCTTTTTTTCAGTTTTTTCAAGCGAAGGTCTTTTAAGGAGTATGGAGCACCCTTGTTCGGTTCACCTCGCCGAGTTCAGTTCACCTCGCCGATTTCGGCTGATGCCTTTACAAGCCTTTAGAAACATACGCACTTAGGCTAAAACAAAGGATGCTAAAAAAAAATTAAAAAATTCAGAATGGCACAAATTCCCCGATATCAGGGTACTCATGTCAACATGTTTGCTTTCAGAGCATATTTAGGGTCCAGTAGGATCTGAGTGTTGTAAACTGTTTAGAGAGAACAACCCATAACTACTGTAAGAACCCAAGTCTAAGATGTGGAAGGACCACCAGAGGGCAGGCTGCTCCCACAGACAGTAGCCCGGCCCGGCATGTGAGTCAAGGTGATCAGAGGCAATTAAGCACAGCTGACGGTACTAATGAACTATTCTCTTTCCCCTATAAGAGAGAGGAGGGAACCGGCAGAGAGGAGAGTAGGGAACCGGCAGAGGAGAGAGGAGGGAACCGGCAGAGAGGAGTGAAAGAAAAGAGTGCTTGCTTCTCCAAATTAGAGGAAGGTACCTTTCGGAAGGGAGAAGTAGGGGACAAACTACTTCTGGGGAATGGCCACCACAGATCCACACCACCACCTGAAGGGAGCTCTCCACGGACGGACCGTTAAACCGGTGACACACCCGTGATGTATGTTATAGTTTAAAGATACTCTCCTTATGTTCCTTGTTCTTGTAAAGGAAGAACATTTGTGTTTTCAGATCATCCTTGATTGTGTTGGAGTGTTTAATAATAAATAAATACCTCAATAGAGAACTTTGTTCAGTTAAGAAAACTTGTTTCCGACTCGTTTATTCCACCTTTTCGCTTTAGAGCGACCTCAAAGTATGTGGTCCGCTCACAAAGACTACAGTTATACATTTTGTCTTGTTTTTAAACTGTTTAGAGAGAACCCATAACACTGGTCTAAGACTACAGTTATACAGTTTGTCTTGTTTTTAAACTGTTTAGAGAGAACCCATAACACTGGTCTAAGACTACAGTTATACATTTTGTCTTGTTTTTAAACTGTTTAGAGAACCCATAACACTGGTCTAAGACTACAGTTATACAGTTTGTCTTGTTTTTAAACTGTTTAGAGAGAACCCATAACACTGGTCTAAGACTACAGTTATACAGTTTGTCTTGTTTTTAAACTGTTTAGAGAGAACCCATAACACTGGTCTAAGACTACAGTTATACAGTTTGTCTTGTTTTTAAACTGTTTAGAGAACCCATAACACTGGTCTAAGACTACAGTTATACAGTTTGTCTTGTTTTTAAACTGTTTAGAGAACCCATAACACTGGTCTAAGACTACAGTTATACATTTTGTCTTGTTTTTAAACTGTTTAGAGATAACCCATAACACTGGTCTAAGACTACAGTTATACATTTTGTCTTGTTTTTAAACTGTTTAGAGAACCCATAACACTGGTCTAAGACTACAGTTATACAGTTTGTCTTGTTTTTAAACTGTTTAGAGAACCCATAACACTGGTCTAAGACTACAGTTATACATTTTGTCTTGTTTTTAAACTGTTTAGAGAACCCATAACACTGGTCTAAGACTACAGTTATACAGTTTGTCTTGTTTTTAAACTGTTTAGAGATAACCCATAACACTGGTCTAAGACTACAGTTATACAGTTTGTCTTGTTTTTAAACTGTTTAGAGAACCCATAACACTGGTCTAAGACTACAGTTATACAGTTTGTCTTGTTTTTAAACTGTTTAGAGAACCCATAACACTGGTCTAAGACTACAGTTATACAGTTTGTCTTGTTTTTAAACTGTTTAGAGAGAACCCATAACACTGGTCTAAGACTACAGTTATACAGTTTGTCTTGTTTTTAAACTGTTTAGAGAACCCATAACACTGGTCTAAGACTAGAGTTTGTCCTGTTTAATCACCCAGCTGTTAGAAGTTCTGAGAGATGCTGCCTTAAACACATCACCACTAAACAGGTTTAGGTCTGAAGGAGACAGAGAGAAACAGACAAAAGGCGAGAGAGAGAGAGAGAGAGAGAGAGGGAGAGAGAGAGAGAGAGAGGGAGACAGACAGATGACTGATGGAATGTAGTATTGATGGTGTATCAGGCTGCTTGCTGTCTGTCCAGCGGTCACAATGTGCTTCTACAACCTACTCCTTTAATGTACACAGACAGATACCCATCCCTAGGCCCTCCACCCTATTTCTTAGAGTTATAATGGCCCTCCACCCTATTTCTATAGTTATAATGGCCCTCCACCCTATTTCTAGAGAGTTATATTGGCCCTCCACCCTATTTATATAGTTATAATGACCCTCCACCCTATTTCTATAGTTATAATGACCCTACACCCTATTTCTATAGTTATAATGACCCTCCACCCTATTTCTATATAGTTATAATGACCCTCCACCCTATTTCTATAGTTATAATGACCCTACACCCTATTTCTATATAGTTAAAATGACCCTCCATCCTATTTCTATAGTTATAATGACCCTCCACCCTATTTCTATAGTTATAATGACCCTACACCCTATTTCTATAGTTATAATGACCCTCCACCCTATTTCTATATAGTTATAATGACCCTCCACCCTATTTCTATAGTTATAATGACCCTACACCCTATTTCTATATAGTTATAATGACCCTCCATCCTATTTCTATATAGTTAAAATGACCCTCCACCCTATTTCTATATAGTTAAAATGACCCTCCACCCTATTTCTATAGTTATAATGACCCTACACCCTATTTCTATATAGTTATAATGACCCTCCACCCTATTTCTATATAGTTAAAATGACCCTCCACCCTATTTCTATAGTTATA
This sequence comes from Oncorhynchus clarkii lewisi, assembly GCF_045791955.1. Classification (NCBI taxonomy): domain Eukaryota; kingdom Metazoa; phylum Chordata; class Actinopteri; order Salmoniformes; family Salmonidae; genus Oncorhynchus; species Oncorhynchus clarkii. The sequence continues at coordinate 478,241 of NC_092155.1, read as the reverse complement.
ATGACCCTCCACCCTATTACTATATAGTTATAATGACCCTCCACCCTATTTCTATAGTTATAATGACCCTCCACCCTATTACTATATAGTTATAATGACCCTCCACCCTATTACAATATAGTTATAATGACCCTCCACCCTATTTCTATAGTTATAATGACCCTCCACCCTATTACTATAGTAATAATGACCCTCCACCCTATTTCTATAGAGTTATGATGACCCTCCACCCTATTTCTATAGAGTTATAATGGCCCTCCACCCTATTTCTATAGTTATAATGACCCTCCACCCTATTACTATATAGTTATAATGACCCTCCACCCTATTTCTATAGTTATAATGACCCTCCACCCTATTACTATATAGTTAAAATGACCCTCCACCCTATTTCTATAGTTATAATGACCCTCCACCCTATTACTATATAGTTATAATGACCCTCCACCCTATTTCTATAGTTATAATGACCCTCCACCCTATTTCTATAGAGTTATAATGACCCTCCACCCTATTTCTATAGTTATAATGACCCTCCACCCTATTTCTATAGTTATAATGACCCTCCACCCTATTACTATAGTAATAATGACCCTCCACCCTATTTCTATAGAGTTATGATGACCCTCCACCCTATTTCTATAGAGTTATAATGGCCCTCCACCCTATTTCTATATAGTTAAAATGACCCTCCACCCTATTTCTATATAGTTATAATGACCCTCCACCCTATTTCTATAGTTATAATGACCCTCCACCCTATTTCTATATAGTTAAAATGACCCTCCACCCTATTTCTATAGTTATAATGACCCTCCACCCTATTACTATATAGTTATAATGACCCTCCACCCTATTTCTATAGTTATAATGACCCTCCACCCTATTACTATATAGTTATAATGACCCTCCACCCTATTACTATATAGTTATAATGACCCTCCACCCTATTTCTATAGTTATAATGACCCTCCACCCTATTACTATATAGTTATAATGACCCTCCACCCTATTTCTATAGTTATAATGACCCTCCACCCTATTACTATAGAGTTATAATGACCCTCCACCCTATTACTATAGAGTTATAATGAGCCTCCACCCTATTTCTATAGTTATAATGACCCTCCACCCTATTACTATATAGTTATAATGACCCTCCACCCTATTTCTATAGTTATAATGACCCTCCACCCTATTACTATATAGTTATAATGACCCTCCACCCTATTTCTATAGTTATAATGACCCTCCACCCTATTACTATATAGTTATAATGACCCTCCACCCTATTTCTATAGTTATAATGACCCTCCACCCTATTTCTATAGAGTTATAATGACCCTCCACCCTATTTCTATAGTTATAATGACCCTCCACCCTATTACTATAGTAATAATGACCCTCCACCCTATTTCTATAGAGTTATGATGACCCTCCACCCTATTTCTATAGAGTTATAATGGCCCTCCACCCTATTTCTATAGAGTTATAATGACCCCCCACCCTATTTCTATAGAGTTATAATGACCCCCCACCCTATTTCTATATAGTTATAATGACCCTCCACCCTATTTCTATAGTTATAATGACCCTCCACCCTATTTCTATAGTTATAATGACCCTCCACCCTATTACTATAGTAATAATGACCCTCCACCCTATTTCTATAGAGTTATGATGACCCTCCACCCTATTTCTATAGAGTTATAATGGCCCTCCACCCTATTTCTATAGTTATAATGACCCCCCACCCTATTTCTATAGTTATAATGACCCTCCACCCTATTTCTATAGAGTTATAATGACCCCCCACCCTATTTCTATATAGTTATAATGACCCCCCACCCTATTTCTATAGTTATAATGACCCTCCACCCTATTTCTATAGAGTTATAATGACCCCCCACCCTATTTCTATATAGTTATAATGACCCCCCACCCTATTTCTATAGTTATAATGACCCCCCACCCTATTTCTATATAGTTATAATGACCCCCCACCCTATTTCTATAGTTATAATGACCCTCCACCCTATTTCTATACAGTTATAATGACCCCCCACCCTATTTCTATAGTTATAATGACCCTCCACCCTATTTCTATAGTTATAATGACCCTCCACCCTATTTCTATATAGTTATAATGACCCCCCACCCTATTTCTATAGTTATAATGACCCTCCACCCTATTTCTATATAGTTATAATGACCCCCCACCCTATTTCTATAGTTATAATGACCCTCCACCCTATTTCTATAGTTATAATGACCCTCCACCCTATTTCTATAGTCATAATGACCCTCCACCCTATTTCTATATAGTTAAAATGACCCTCCACCCTATTTCTATATAGTTATAATGACCCTCCACCCTATTTCTATATAGTTAAAATGACCCTCCACCCTATTTCTATATAGTTATAATGACCCTCCACCCTATTTCTATAGTTATAATGTCCCTCCACCCTATTTCTATAGAGTTATAATGACCCCCCACCCTATTTCTATAGTTATAATGACCCTCCACCCTATTTCTATATAGTTATAATGACCCCCCACCCTATTTCTTTAGAGTTATAATGACCCCCCACCCTATTTCTATAGTTATAATGACCCTCCACCCTATTTTTAAAGTTATAATGGCCCTCCACCCTATTTCTATAGTTATGACCCTCCACCCTATTTCTATAGTTATAATGACCCTCCACCCTATTTCTATAGTCATAATGACCCTCCACCCTATTTCTATAGTTATAATGACGCTCCACCCTATTTCTATATAGTTATAATGGCCCTCCACCCTATTTCTATAGTCATAATGACCCTCCACCCTATTTCTATAGTTATAATGACGCTCCACCCTATTTCTATATAGTTATAATGGCCCTCCACCCTATTTCTATATAGTTATAATGACCCTCCACCCTATTTCTATAGTTATAATGACCCTCCACCCTATTTCTATAGTTATAATGACCCTCCACCCTATTTCTTTAGTTAATGACCCTCCACCCTATTTCTATAGAGTAATAATGACCCCCCACCCTATTTCTTTAGAGTTATAATGACCCCCCACCCTATTTCTATAGTTATAATGACCCTCCACCCTATTTCTATAGTTATAATGACCCTCCACCCTATTTCTAGTTATAATGACCCTCCACCCTATTTCTATAGAGTTATAATGACCCTACACCCTATTTCTATAGTTAAAATGACCCCCCACCCTATTTCTATAGTTATAATGACCCTCCACCCTATTTCTATAGAGTTATAATGACCCCCCACCCTATTTCTATAGTTATAATGACCCTCCACCCTATTTCTATATAGTTATAATGGCCCTCCACCCTATTTCTATAGAGTTATAATGGCCCTCCACCCTATTTCTATAGTTATAATGACCCTCAACCCTATTTCTATAGTTATAATGACCCTCCACCCTCTTTCTATATAGTTATAATGGCCATCCACCCTATTTCTATAGCGTTATAATGACCCCCCACCCTATTTCTATAGAGTTATAATGACCCTCCACCCTATTTCTATATAGTTATAATGACCCTCCACCCTATTTCTATAGTTATAATGACCCTCCACCCTATTTCTATATAGTTATAATGGCCATCCACCCTATTTCTATAGAGTTATAATGACCCCCCACCCTATTTCTATAGTTATAATGACCCTCCACCCTATTTCTATATAGTTATAATGACCCCCCACCCTATTTCTTTAGAGTTATAATGACCCCCCACCCTATTTCTATAGTTATAATGACCCTCCACCCTATTTCTATAGTTATAATGACCCTCCACCCTATTTCTATAGTAATAATGACCCTCCACCCTATTTCTATAGAGTTATGATGACCCTCCACCCTATTTCTTTAGTTAATGACCCTCCAACTTATTTCTATAGAGTAATAATGACCCTCCACCCTATTTCTATAGTTATAATGACCCTCCACCCTATTTCTAGTTATAATGACCCTCCACCCTATTTCTATATAGTTATAATGACCCTCCACCCTATTTCTATATAGTTATAATGACCCTCCACCCTATTTCTATAGAGTTATAATGACCCTCATGACCAAACATTGGACTGGAGACTGGTTACTAACCCTGTGTGTGTGTGTGTGTGTGTGTGTGTGTGTGTGTGTGTGTGTGTGTGTGTGTGTGTGTGTGTGTGTGTGTGTGTGTGTGTGTGTGAGAGAGTAACAGAGTATGTGTGTGTGTGTGTGAGTAACAGAGAGTGTGTGTGTGTGTGTGTGAGTAACAGAGAGTGTGTGTGTGTGTGTGTGAGTAACAGAGAGTGTGTGTGTGTGTTTGTGTGTGTGACAGAGTGTGTAACAGAGTGTGTATGTGTGTGTTTGTGTGTGTGACAGAGTGTGTAACAGAGTGTGTGTGTGTGTGTGTGTGTGTGTGTGTGTGTGTGTGTGTGTGTGTGTGTGTGTGTGTGTGTGGGGTCAGTGCTTTATGGCAGTGATAATTGTCATGACATCACATCGATGAATGACAGGCTCTCTGACAGACTACTCTGAATAACCCCTTCAGCAGGTTGGAGACTTTAAGACAAATGGCACCCTATTCCCTATATATAGTGCACTGCTTTAGACCAGGTCCCCATAGGGCTCAGTGGTACACTATATAGGGACTATCAGCAGGACTCTGAACAACCCCTTCAACAGGTTGGAGACTTTAAGAGAAATGGCACCCTATTCCCTATATAGTGCACTACGTGGTTAGAGCGTTGGACTAGTAACCGGAAGGTTGCAAGATCGAATCCCCGAGCTGACAAAGTACATCTGTCATTCTGCCCCTGAACAGGCAGTTAACCCACTGTTCCTAGGCCAGTTAACCCACTGTTCCTAGGCCAGTTAACCCACTGTTCCTAGGCCAGTTAGCCCACTGTTCCTAGACCAGTTAACCCACTGTTCCTAGACCAGTTAACCCACTGTTCCTAGACCGTCATTGAAAATAAGAATGTGTTCTTAACTGACTTGCCTAGTAAAATAAAGGTATAAAGAAAAAAATCGTCCAAAAATACCGATTTCCGATTGTTATGCAAACTTGAAATCGGCCCATTCAGATTAATCGGTCGATCTCTCGTACTGAACTGACCCTGTATATAGACCCCTTCCCCCTATACATATCTACCCCCAACACTCCAGTATCCCTGTCTCCTTCCCCCTATACATATCTAACTCCATCACTCCAGTATCCCTGTCTCCTTCCCCCTATACATATCTACCCCCAACACTCCAGTATCCCTGTCTCCTTCCCCCTATACATATCTAACTCCATCACTCCAGTATCCCTGTCTCCTTCCCCCTATACATATCTAACTCCATCACTCCAGTATCCCTGTCTCCTTCCCCCTATACATATCTACCCCCAACACTCCAGTATCCCTGTCTCCTTCCCCCTATACATATCTACCCCCAACACTCCAGTATCCCTGTCTCCTTCCCCCTATACATATCTACCTCCATCACTCCAGTATCCCTGTCCCCTTCCCCCTATACATATCTACCTCCATCACTCCACTATCCCTGTCTCCTTCCCCCTATACATATCTAACTCCATCACCCCAGTATCCCTGTCTCCTTCCCCCTATACATATCTACCTCCATCACTCCAGTATCCCTGTCTCCTTCCCCCTATACATATCTACCTCCATCACCCCAGTATCCCTGTCTCCTTCCCCCTATACATATCTACCCCCAACACTCCAGTATCACTGTACATTGTTAATATGGTTCTGACCCTGTTTATAGTCACCTTACCCCTGTACATATCTACCTCCATCACTCCAGTATCCCTGTACATATCTACCTCCATCACTCCAGTATCCCTGTACATTGGTAATATCGTACCTGAAATATTTCCTGTATATAGTATGCTTACTTACTTAATTGTATTTTTCTTATTCTTATTTCTCCTGTGTTTTTTCTAGTAATACATTGTTATTGATTATTGCTTTGTTGGGTTTTGAGTTCGCAAGAAAGGCATTTCACTGTAGTTGTTCATGTGACATTACAACTGGAAACCTGAAACTTAACAGGCTGGACCTCCGGCAGGTCCACGTGATCCCTCAGGCGACGTCACCAGAGACGGGCTTGGTGCCACCGGGGCCAGCGAGACTACCGACAGTCAGTCAGGGTGGCATTTAGAACGATCTGATTAGGTGACTTTAATCATAATCTAATTTGTTGTCCTAAAACTATGTCAAAAAAAATATTTAAAAAATAAAACAATTGCTGTAAATAAACGCGTCATAGCCTGAAGGATGATTGGAATGTTCTGATTAACTCTAGAGTTACTGATCACACAAACACACAGTGTCTCTGAGCTGGCCAGGCCTACCCGTCCGGTCCCGTGTCTCTGAGCGGATCAGGCCTACAGGGCTGGTCCCCAGACCAAGTTATGACTCACCTTTACTGGAGAAGAAATGGTGGGTCTAGTGGCTCAGCGACGTCCAGTTAGATAATCCTCGTCATGCCCCGTTACCGCACCAGACAGAAATAAGAACCACGGAGAAAAGTGTTTCAGAAGTTGGGTGGGGGCGCTGTGTCCTTTAGGCGAATTACAACTCCTCGCGACCTGAAACTAAAAGTTCCCAAACGATTAAAAGTGTCGTTAATACAGGGAGATTAAGTGTCGATGAGAGAGGATTTAGTCCCGGGAGAGAGAAACGGAAAGTTTAGCGTCGGCCGATCGGTGTGGTCTGATCTCGGATTGGGCTGAATCACGGCAGAGGAAAAGGCAGGCAGAGTTCTGGTCCCGTTAACGTTCTGTCTGTCCGGTGAACCGGAGTTAGTTTGACCTCAGGTCCCGGTCTGACAGCGGGACGGGGAAGTCCTCTCTCCGTTATTTACCGGGACGGTTGGAAAGGAAAAATAAAAATAAAAAATAAAAAAATAAAGTGTGCGGCCCTCGCCTCAAGCGCTCCTCCTCTCCTCACCTCTCGCACTACTCAGAGGAACCAGCCGGTCGCCATCACCCGCGTGACGTCAGGGGTAGGACCGGACAGCGAGCTCAGTTAAAGGGGCAGTGTATTCGTGTGTGTTAGAGCAGGGCTCGAGCAAAAACCTGCACACACAGTAGCGCTCCAAATCAAATCAAATTATATTAGTCACATGCGCCGAATACAACAGGTGTAAACAATAACGTGAAACACTTACTTACAAGCCCTTAACCAACAATGTAGTTTTAAGAAAAATAAGAGTTAAGAAAATAGTTACTAAATAAACGAATGATTTTAAAAAAGTAACACAATAAAATAACAATAACGAGGCTATATACAGGGGGTGGTACCGAGTCAATGTGCGGGGGTACAGGAGGGTTATGAGGAGGGTTAGACCAAATTAAAACAAATGTGTCATGTGCGGAATACAATTGGTGTAGACTTTACCGTGAAATACAACTAATAAGGTATTAGAGGTAGATATGTACATGAAGGTAAAGTGACTAGGAATCAGGATAGATAATAATAAGGTATTAGAGGTAGATATGTACATGAAGGCAGGGTAAAGTGACTAGGCATCAGGATAGATAATAATAAGGTATTTGAGGTAGATATGTACATGAAGGCAGGGTAAAGTGACTAGACATCAGGATAGATAATAATAAGGTATTGAGGTAGATATGTACATGAAGGTAAAGTGACTAGACATCAGGATAGATAATAATAAGGTATTGAGGTAGATATGTACATGAAGGCAGGGTAAAGTGACTAGACATCAGGATAGATAATAATAAGGTATTTGAGGTAGATATGTACATGAAGGCAGGGTAAAGTGACTAGGAATCAGGATAGATAATAATAAGGTATTAGAGGTAGATATGTACATGAAGGTAAAGTGACTAGGCATCAGGTTTTAGACCCCATCATAGCACTGAGACGGCACTTGTGAAGGTGGTAAATGGCATTTTAATGGCATCGGACCGAGGCTCTGCATCTGTCCTCGTGCACCTAGACCTTAGTGCTGCTTTTGATACCATCGATCACCACATTCTTTTGGAGAGATTGGAAACCCAAATTGGTCTACACGGACAAGTTCTGGCCTGGTTTAGATCTTATCTGTCGGAAAGATATCAGTTTGTCTCTGTGAATGGTTTGTCCTCTGACAAATCAACTGTAAATTTCGGTGTTCCTCAAGGTTCCGTTTTAGGACCACTATTGTTTTCACTATATATTTTACCTCTTGGGGATGTTATTCGAAAACATAATGTTAACTTTCACTGCTATGCGGATGACACACAGCTGTACATTTCAATGAAACATGGTGAAGCCCCAAAATTGCCCTTGCTAGAAGAATGTGTTTCAGACATAAGGAAGTGGATGGCTGCAAACTTTCTACTTTTAAACTCTGACAAAACAGAGATGCTTGTTCTAGGTCCCAAGAAACAAAGAGATCTTCTGTTGAATCTGACAATTAATCTTAATGGTTGTACAGTCGTCTCAAATAAAACTGTGAAGGACCTCGGCGTTACTCTGGACCCTGATCTCTCTTTTGAAGAACATATCAATACCATTTCAAGGACAGCTTTTGTCCATCTACGTAACATTGCAAAAATCAGAAACTTTCTGTCCAAAAATGATGCAGAAAAATTAATCCATGCTTTTGTCACTTCTAGGTTAGACTACTGCAATGCTCTACTTTCCGGCTACCCGGATAAAGCACTAAATAAACTTCAGTTAGTGCTAAATACGGCTGCTAGAATCCTGACTAGAACCAAAAAATTGGATCATATTACTCCAGTGCTAGCCTCCCTACACTGGCTTCCTGTTAAGGCAAGGGCTGATTTCAAGGTTTTACTGCTAACCTACAAAGCATTACATGGGCTTGCTCCTACCTATCTCTCTGATTTGGTCCTGCCGTACATACCTACACGTACGCTACGGTCACAAGACGCAGGCCTCCTAAATGTCCCTAGAATTTCTAAGCAAACAGCTGGAGGCAGGGCTTTCTCCTATAGAGCTCCATTTTTATGGAACGGTCTGCCTACCCATGTCAGAGACGCAAACTCGGTCTCAACCTTTAAGTCTCTACTGAAGACTCATCTCTTCAGTGGGTCATATGATTGAGTGTAGTCTGGCCCAGGAGTGGGAGGGTGAACGGAAAGGCTCTGGAGCAACGAACCGCCCTTGCTGTCTCTGCCTGGCCGGTTCCCCTCTTTCCACTGGGATTCTCTGCCTCTAACCCTATTACAGGGGCTGAGTCACTGGCTTACTGGGGCTCTCTCATGCCGTCCCTGGAGGGGGTGCGTCACCTGAGTGGCGCACCCCCCTTGGGTTGTGCCGTGGCGGAGGTCTTTGTGGGCTATACTCAGCCTTGTCTCAGGATGGTAAGTTGGTGGTTGAAGATATCCCTCTAGTGGTGTGGGGGCTGTGCTTTGGCAAAGTGGGTGGGGTTATATCCTTCCTGTTTGGCCCTGTCCGGGGGTGTCCTCGGATGGGGCCACAGTGTCTCCTGACCCCTCCTGTCTCAGCCTCCAGTATTTATGCTGCAGTAGTTTATGTGTCGGAGGGCTAGGGTCAGTTTGTTATATCTGGAGTACTTCTCCTGTCCTATTCGGTGTCCTGTGTGAATCTAAGTGTGCGTTTTCTAATTCTCTCCTTCTCTCTTTCTCTCTCTCTGAGGACCTGAGCCCTAGGACCATGCCCCAGGACTACCTGACATGATGACTCCTTGCTGTCACCAGTCCCCCTGGCCGTGCTGCTGCTCCAGTTTCAACTGTTCTGCCTTATTATTATTCGACCATGCTGGTCATTTATGAACATTTGAACATCTTGGCCATATTTCTGTTATAATCTCCACCCGGCACAGCCAGAAGAGGACTGGCCATCCCACATATGCTCTCTCTAATTCTCTCTTTCTTTCTCTCTCTCGGAGGACCTGAGCCCTAGGACCATGCCCCAGGAATACCTGACATGATGACTCCTTGCTGTCCCCAGTCTACCTGACTGTGCTGCTGCTCCAGTTTCAACTGTTCTGCCTTATTATTATTCGACCATGCTGGTCATTTATGAACATTTGAACATCTTGACCATGTTCTGTTATAATCTCCACCCGGCACAGCCAGAAGAGGACTGGCCACCCCACATAGCCTGGATCCTCTCTAGGTTTCTTCCTAGGTTTTGGCCTTTCTAGGGAGTTTTTCCTAGCCACCGTGCTTCTACACCTGAATTGCTTGCTGTTTGGGGTTTTAGGCTGGGTTTCTGTACAGCACTTTGAGATATCAGCTGATGTACGAAGGGCTATATAAATAAATTTGATTTGATTTTGATCAGGATAGATCATAATAAGGTATTTGAGGTAGATATGTACATGAACGCAGTGTAAAGGGACTAGACATCGGGATAGATAATAATAAGGTATTTGAGGTAGATATGTACATGAACGCAGTGTAAAGGGACTAGACATCAGGATAGACAATAATAAGGTATTTGAGGTAGATATGTACATGATGGCAGGGTAAAGTGACTAGACATCAGGATAGATAATAATAAGAGTAAAATAAAGAATGTGTAATGTGTGTATATATACTATAGCAGGAAAATTGTGTCTATAAACCTGTCATAACTAATAGCTGTTTTTAATCTGTCATAAACTAATAGCTGTCTATAAACCTGTTATAAACTATTAACTGAGGGAAAGTGTGTGTCTATAAACCTGTCATAAACTAATAGCTGTCTATAAACCTGTCATAAACTAATAGCTGTCTATAAACCTGTTATAAACTATTAGCTGAGGGAAAGTGTGTGTCTATAAACCTGTCATAAACTAATAGCTGTCCATAAACCTGTTATAAACTATTAGCTGAGGGAAAGTGTGTGTCTATAAACCTGTCATAAACTAATAGCTGTCTATAAACCTGTCATAAACTAATAGCTGTCCATAAACCTGTTATAAACTATTAGCTGAGGGAAAGTGTGTGTCTATAAACCTGTCATAAACTAATAGCTGTCTATAAACCTGTTATAAACTAATAGCCTGAGAAAAAGTGTTTGTCTATAAACCTGTTATAAACTAATAGCTGAGGGAAGGTGTGTGTCTATAAACCTGTTATAAACTTAGAGCTGTCTATAAACCTGTTATAAACTAATAGCCTGAGGAAAAGTGTGTCTATAAACCTGTTATAACTATTAGTCTGAATGAAAGTGTGTCTATAAGATGGAGCCAGAGAAGATGGCTGTTGTCTTATTGGTTCTTAACCAACTGTGCTATTGTGTTTGGTTTTTCACATTGTTTATTCCAAAAATATTTCACATTGTTTATTTCATACATATTGTTGCTGCTACCATCTCTTATGGCCGAAAAGAGTGTCTGGACATCAGAACAGCGATTACTCACCTCAAATTGGACAAAGAATTTTTCTTTCATGAGTCGGACGGAAAGGATATACTCCAAACACCCAAACAGGCCTTCATCCCCGTAATTCGCTGGAGAAAGGAACAGAGATTTAGTGGAAAGAGATCAGGGTGCCTTGTGAGGATCAGGCAATGAGTGGATAATCTGCCCTTGGCTTCCGTCCTGCTAGTCAACGTTCAATCGCTGGAAAATACATGGGACGAAATGAAAGCACGTATATCCTACGTTCCTAGGAAACTATGCAGTTTTTTGTTTTTTTATGTGTTATTTCTTACATTGGTACCCCAGGTCATCTTAGGTTTCATTACATACAGTCGAGAAGAACTACTGAATATAAGAGCAGCGTCAACTCACCATCAGTACGACCAAGAATATGTCTTTCGTGAAGCGGATCCTGTGTTCTGCCTTCCACCCAGGACAACGGAATGGATCCCAGCCGGCGACACAAAAAACGACTTCGTAAAAGAGGGAAACGAAGCGGTCTTCTGGTCAGACTCCGGAGACGGTCACATCGTGCACCACTCCCGAGCATTCTTCTCGCCAATGCCCAGTCTCTTGACAACAAGGTTGATGAAATCCGAGCAAGGGTAGCATTCCAGAGGGACATCAGAGACTGTAACGTTCTTTGCTTCACGGAAACATGGCTTACTGGAGAGACGCTATCGTAGTCGGTGCAGCCAGCTGGTTTCTCCACGCATCGCGCCGGCAGAAACAAACATTTTTCTGGTAAGAAGAGGGGCGGAGGCGTATGCTTCATGGTTAACGAGACGTGGTGTTGTCACAACAACATACAGGAACTCAAGTCCTTCTGTTCACCTGATTTAGAATTCCTCACATTCAAATGTCGACCGCATTATCTACAAAGGGAATTCGCTTCGATTATAATCACAGCCGTATATATTCCCCCCCAAGCAGACACATCGATGGCTCTGAATGAACTTTATTTGACTCTTTGCAAACTGGAATCAATATATCCTGAGGCTGCATTCATTGTAGCTGGGGATTTTAACAAGGCTAATCTGAAAACAAGACCCTAAATTGTATCAGCATATCGATTGCGCAACCAGGGCTGGAAAAACTTTGGATCATTGCTATTCTATCTTCCGCGACGCATATAAAGCCCTGCCCCGCTCTCCGTTCGGAAAAGCTGACCACGACTCCATTTTGTTGCTCCCTGCGTACAGACAGAAACTAAAACAAGAAGCTCCCGCGCTGAGGTCTGTTCAACGCTGGTCCGACCAATCTGATTCCACACTCCAAGACTGCTTCCAGCACGTGGACTGGGATATGTTTCGTATTGCGTCAAACAACAACATTGACGAATACGCTGATTCGGTGTGCGAGTTCATTAGAACGTGCGTTGAAGATGTCGTTCCCATAGCAACGATTCAAAACATTCCCAAACCAGAAACCGTGGATTGATGGCAGCATTCGCGTGAAACTGAAAGCACGAACCACTGCTTTTAATCAGGACAAGGTGACCGGAAACATGACCGAATACAAACAGTGTAGCTATTCCCTCCGCAAGGCAATCAAACAAGCTAAGCGTCAGTATAGAGACAAAGTAGAATCTCAATTCAACGGCTCAGACACAAGAGGTATATGGCAGGGTCTACAGTCAATTACGGATTACAAAAAGAAAACCAGCCCCGTCACAGACCAGGATGTCTTGCTCCCAGGCAGACTAAATAACTTTTTGGCCCGCTTTGGGGACAATACAGTGCCACGGCCCGCAACCAAAACATGCGGACTCTCCTTCACTGCAGCTGAAGTGAGGAAAACATTTAAACGTGTTAACCTTCGCAAGGCTGCAGGCCCAGACGGCATCCCAAGCCGCGCCCTCAGAGCATGCGCAGACCAGCTGGCTGGTGTGTTTACGGACATATTCAATCAATCCCTATCCCAGTCTGCTGTTCCCACATGCTTCAAGAGGTCCACCATTGTTCCTGTTCCCAAGAAAGCTAAGGTAACTGAGCTAAACGACTACCGCCCCGTAGCACTCACTTCCGTCATCATGAAGTGCTTTGAGAGACTAGTCAAGGACCATATCACCTCCACCCTACCTGACACCCTAGACCCACTCCAATTTGCTTACCGCCCAGATAGGTCCACAGACGATGCAATCTCAACCACACTGCACACTGCCCTAACCCATCTGGACAAGAGGAATACCTATGTGAGAATGCTGTTCATCGACTACAGCTCGGCATTTAACACCATAGTACCCTCCAAGCTTGTCATCAAGCTCGAGACCCTGGGTCTCGGCCCCGCCCTGTGCAACTGGGTACTGGACTTCCTGACGGGCCGCCCCCAGGTGGTGAGGGTAGGCAATAACATCTCCATCCCGCTGATCCTCAACACTGGGGCCCCACAAGGGTGCGTTCTGAGCCCTCTCCTGTACTCCCTGACGGCCTACAGGGAGGAGGTGAGGGCCCTCTGAGTGTGGTGTCAAGAAAATAACCTCACACTCAACGTCAACAAAACTAAGGAGATGATTGTGGACTTCAGGAAACAGCAGAGGGAACACCCCCCTATCCACATCGATGGAACAGTAGTGGAGAGGGTAGTAAGTTTTAAGTTCCTTGGCGTACACATCACAGACAAACTGAATTGGTCCACCCACACAAACAGCATCGTGAAGAAGGAGCAGCAGCGCCTCTTCAACCTCAGGAGGCTGAAGAAATTCGGCTTGTCACCAAAAGCACTCAGAAACTTCTACAGATGCACAATCGAGAGCATCCTGTCGGGCTGTATCACCGCCTGGTACGGCAACTGCTCCGCCCACAACCGTAAGGCTCTCCAGAGGGTAGTGAGGTCTGCACAACGCATCACCGGGGGCAAACTACCTGCCCTCCAGGACACCTACACCACTCGATGTCACAGGAAGGCCATAAAGATCATCAAGGACAACAACCACCCGAGCCACTGGCTATTCACCCCGCTATCATCCAGAAGGCGAGGTCAGTACAGGTGCATCAAAGCTGGGACCGAGAGACTGAAAAACAGCTTCTATCTCAAGGCCATCAGACTGTTAAACAGCCACCACTAACATTGAGTGGCTGCTGCCAACACATTGACTCAACTCCAGCCACTTTAATAATGGGAATTGATGGGAAATGTAAAATATATCACTAGCCACTTTAAACAATGCTACCTAATATAATGTTTACATACCCTACATTATTCATCTCATATGTATACGTATATACTGTACTCTATATCATCTACTGCATCTTTATGTAATACATGTATCACTAGCCACTTTAACTATGCCACTTTGTTTACATACTCATCTCATATGTATATACTGCACTCAATACCATCTACTGTATCTTGCCTATGCCGCTCTGTACCATCACTCATTCATATATCTTTATGTACATATTCTTTATCCCCTTACACTTGTGTCTATAAGGTAGTAGTTTTGGAATTGTTAGCTAGATTACTTGTTGGTTATTACTGCACCTCTTGTATTTGGCGCATGTGACAAATAACATTTGATTTGATTTGACTAAGCTCAAACCAGATGGGATGGCATATCACTGCAGAGTGCTGTGGTAGCCATGCTGGTTAAGTGTGCCTTGAATTCTAAATAAATCACAGATAGTGTCACCACCAAAGCAACCCACACCATCACACCTCTTCCTCCATGCTTCACGATGGGAACCACACATGCGGAGATCATCAGTTCACCTTCTCTGCGTCTCACTAAGACAAGGCGGTTGGAACCAAAAATCTTATATTTGTGTGGGGGTGTGTACGCAGAGGAACTTAAAACTTTCCACCTTCTCCACTACTGTCCACTACTGTCCCGTCGATGTGGATAGGGGGCTCCTCCCTCTGCTGTTTCCTGAAGTCCACGATTATCTCCTTTGTTTTGATGACGTTGAGTGTGAGGTTATTTTCCTAACACCACACTCCAAGGGCCCTCACCTCCTCCCTGTAGGCCGTCTCGTCGTTGTTGGTAATCAAGCCTACCACTGTTGTGTCATCTGAAAACTTGATGATTGAGTTGGAGGCGTGCATGGCCACGCAGTCATGGGTGAACAGGGAGTACAGGAGGGGGCTGAGAATGCACCCTTGTGGGGCCCAAGTGTTGAGGATGAGCGGGGTAGAGATGTTGTTTCCTACCCTCACCAGCTGGGGGAGGCCCGTCAGGAAGTCCAGGTGTCATGTACTGTCATGTTGTGTCTTGTCTCTGTCCTTTCCCTTCACCCTGTCTCCCTCTGCTGGTCGTTGTTAGGTTACCTTTTCTCCCCCGCTTTCCCCCAGCTGTTCCTTGTCTCCTCTAACTACCCATTCACCCCGTTTCCCACCTGTTCCCTTTTTCCCTCTGATTAGGTCCCTATATCTCTCTCTGTTTCTGTTCCTGTCCTTGTCGGATTCTTGTTTGTTGTGTTTCATGCCTGAGCCAGACTATCGTCATGTTTGCTGTAACCTTGTCCTGTCCTGTCGGAATCTGCCGGTCTATCTGAGCCTACCTATGTTTGGTTATTAAAGAAGCTCTGTTTAAGTTAGTTCGCTTTTGGGTCCTCATTCACTCACCATAACAGACAAATAATCTTCGAGAGCCTTACGTTCGGGAGCCGACAGAGAGTATAGTCTACCCCGGGGGGGGGTGGTTCCCGGAAGGAGATCAATACTACAATCATACGACCGGTGTGGAGGAAGAGAGGTGGCCCTGGACCGACTGAACACCGTGCGCAGATCGTGATATTCCTCCGGCACCCCTGTCAAATCACCAGGCTCCTCCTGTGAAGAAGAGACAGAGGAAACAGGAGGGATAGCAGACATTAAACATTTCACATGACAAGAGACGTTCCAGGAGAGGATAGAATTACTAGACCAATTAATGGAAGGATTATGACAAACTAGCCAGGGATGGCCCAAAACAACAGGTGTAAAAGGTGAACGAAAAATTAAAAAAGAAATGGTTTCACTATGATTACCAGAAACAGTGAGGGTTAAAGGTAGCGTCTCACGCTGAATCCTGGGGAGAGGACTACCATCCAGGGCGAACAAGGCCGTGGGCTCCTTTAACTGTCTGAGAGGAATGTCATGTTCCCGAGCCCAGGTCTCGTCCATAAGACAGCCCTCCGCCCCAGAGTCTATTAAGGCACTGCAGGAAGCTGACGAACCGGTCCAGCGTAGATGGACCGACAAGGTAGTGCAGGATCTTGAAGGAGAGACAGGAGTAGTAGCGCTCACCAGTAGCCCTCCGCTTACTGATGAGCTCTGGCTTTTACTGGACATGAAGTGACAAAATGACCAGCGGAACCGCAATAGAGACAGAGGCGGTTGGTGATTCTCCGTTCCCTCTCCTTAGTCGAGATGCGGATACCTCCCAGCTGCATGGGCTCAGCACCCGAGCCGGCAGAGGAAGATGGTAGTGATGCGGAGAGGGAGGCGACGGAGAGCGCGAGCTCCTTTCCACGAGCTCGGTGACGAAGATCAACCCGTCGCTCAATGCGAATAGCGAGTTCAATCAAGGAATCCACGCTGGAAGGAACCTCCCGGGAGAGAATCTCATCATTTACCTCTGCGCGGAAACCCTCCAGAAGACGAGCGAGCAAGGCCGGCTCGTTCCAGCCACTGGAGACAGCAAGAGTGCGAAACTCAATAGAGTAGTCTGTTATGGATCGATTGCCTTGACATAGGGAAGACAGGGCCCTGGAAGCCTCCTCCCCAAAAACAGATCGATCAAAAACCCGTATCATCTCCTCCTTAAAGTCTTGATACTGGTTAGTACACTCAGCCCTTGCCTCCCAGATTGCCGTGCCCCACTCACGAGCCCGTCCAATAAGGAGAGATATGACGTAGGCGACACGAGCAGTGCTCCTGGAGTAAGTGTTGGGCTGGAGAGAAAACACAATATCACACTGGGTGAGGAACGAGCGGCATTCAGTGGGCTCCCCAGAGTAACACGGCGGGTTATTGATTCTGGGCTCCGGAGATTCGAAAGCCCTGGAAGTGGCCGGTGGATCGAGGCGGAGATGGTGAACCTGTTCTGTGAGGTTGGAGACTTGGGTGGCCAGGGTCTCAACGGCATGTCGAGCAGCAGACACTTCCTGCTCGTGTCTGCCTAGCATCGCTCCCTGGATCCCGACGGCTGAGTGGAGAGGATCCGAAGTCGCTGGGTCCATTCTTGGTCGGATTCTTCTGTTATGGTGAGTGAATGAGGACCCAAAAGCGAACTAACTTAAACAGAGCTTCTTTAATAACCAAACATAGGTAGGCTCAGATAGACCGGCAGATTCCGACAGGACAGGATAAGGTTACAGCAAACATGACGATAGTCTGGCTCAGGCATGAAACACAACAAACAAGAATCCGACAAGGACAGGAACAGAAACAGAGAGAGATATAGGGACCTAATCAGAGGGAAAAAGGGAACAGGTGGGAAACGGGGTGAATGGGTAGTTAGAGGAGACAAGGAACAGCTGGGGGAAAGCGGGGGAGAAAAGGTAACCTAACAACGACCAGCAGAGGGAGACAGGGTGAAGGGAAAGGACAGAGACAAGACACAACATGACAGTACATGACACCAGGACCCAGTTTCACAGGGCGGGGTCGAGACCAAGGGTCTCAAGCTTGATGACGAGTTTGGAGGGTACTATGGTGTTAAATACTGAGCTGTAGTGATGAATAGCATTCTCACATATGTATTCCTCTTGTCCAGATGGGTTAGGGCAGTGTGCAGTGTGATTGCGATTGTGTCATCTGTGGACCTATTGGGGCGGTAAGCAAATTGGAGTGTGTCTAGGGTGTCAGGTAGGGTGGAGGTGATATGATCCTTGACTAGTCTCTCAAAGCACTTCATGATGACGGAGGTGAGTGCTATGGGGTGATAGTCATTTAGCTCAGTTACTTTAGCTTTCTTGGGAACTGGAACAATGGTGGCCCTCTTGAAGCATGTGGGGACAGTAGACTGGGATAAGGATTGATTGAATATGTCCGTAAACACACCAGCCAGCTGGTCTGTGTATGCTCTGAGGACACGGCTAGGGATGCTGTCTGGACTGGCAGCCTTGCGAGGGTTAACACGTTTAAATGCTTTACACACGTTAGCTGCAATGGAGAGCCTGCAAGTTTTGGTAGCGGGCCATGTCGTTGGCACTGTATTGTCCTCAAAGCGAGCAAAGAAGTTGTTCAGTTTGTCTGGGAGCAAGACATCATGGTCTACGACGGGGCTGGTTTTCTTTTTGTAGTCCGTGATTGACTGTAGACCCTGCCACATACCTCTCGTGTCTGAGCCATTGAATTGCGACTCTACTTTGTCTCTATACTGACGCTTAGCTTGTTTGATTGCCCTGCGGAGGGAATTGCTACATTGTTTGTATTCGGTCATGTTTCCGGTCGCCTTGCTCTGATTAAAAGCAGTGGTTCGCGCTTTCAGTTTTGTACGAATGCTGCCATCAATCCAAGGTTACTGGTTGGGGAAGGTTTTAATAGTTGCAGTGGGTACAACATCACCAATGCACTTGCTAATAAACTCGCTCACCGAATCAGCGTATTCATCAATGTTATTGTCCGAACATATCCCCAGTCCACATGATCGAAGCAATCTTTAAGCGTGGAATCAGATTGGTCGGACCAGCGTTGAACAGACCTGAGCACTGGCGTTTCCTGTTTTAGTTTCTGTCTATAGGCTGGGAGCAACCAAATGGAGTCGTGGTCAGATTTGCAGAAAGGAGGGCGAGGCAGGGCTTTGTATGCACCGTGGAAGTTAGAGTAACAATGGTCGGGGATTTTTTCCGCCCGGGTAGCGTATTCGATATGCTGATAAAATTTAGGGAGTCTTGTTATCAGATTAGCCTTGTTAAAATCCCCAGCTACAATAAATCCAGCATCAGGATATGTGGTTTCCAGTTTACATAGAGTCCAATGAAGTTCATTCAGGGCCATCGATGTGTCTGCTTGGGGGGGGATATATACGGCTGTGGTTATAATCAAAGAGAATTCTCTTGGTAGATAATGCGGTCGACATTTGATTGCAAGGAATTTTAGGTCAGGTGAGCAAAAGGACATAGTTCCACAGGTCTAATGTCCATTGCTCATGGTTCTTGGCCCAAGCAAGTCTCTTCTTCTTATTGGTGTCTTTTGGTAGTGGTTTCTCTGCAGCAATTCGAACATGAAGGCATGATTCACGCAGTCTCCTCTGAACAGTTGATGTTGAGATGTATCTGTTACTTGAACTCTGTGGAGAATTTACTTGGGCTGCAATCAGAGCTGCAGTTTACTCTAATGAACTTATCCTCTGCAGCAGAGGTAACTCTGGGACTTCCTTTCCTGTGGCGGTCCTCATGAGAGCCAGTTAACTCTAATGAACTTATCCTCTGCAGCAGAGGTAACTCTGGGTCCTCCTTTCCTGTGGCGGTCCTCATGAGAGTCAGTTTCATCACAGCGCTTGATTGTTTTTGCGACTTCACCTGAACAAACTTTTAGTTCTTGAAATGTCAGGTCTTAAATTTATGATGGACTGTCATTTCTCTTTGCTTATTTGAGCTGTTCTTGCCATAATATGGACTTGGTCTTTTACCAAATAGGGCTATCTTCTGTATACCACCCCTACCTTGTCACAGCACAACTGATTGGCTCAAACGCATTAAGAAGGAAAGAAATTTCACAAATGAACTTTAAACAAGGCTCACCTGTCAATTGAAATGCATTCCAGGTGACTACCTCATGAAGCTGGTCGAGAGAATGCCAAGAGTGTGCAAAGCTGTCATCAAGGCAAAGGGTGCCTACTTTGAAGAATCTCAAATTTAAAATATATTTGTTTAACACTTTTTTGGTTACTACATGATTCAATATGCGTTGTTTCATAGTTTTGATGTCTTCACTATTATTCTACAATGTAGAAAATAGTACAAATCAAGAAAAACTGTTGAATGTGTAGGTGTATACAAACTTTTGACTGGTGCTGTAGATTTATTAGTAAATGAAGAACCGGTAGGCTGTTTGCTGCCCAATTACACAAGAGTAATTAAAAATAGCCTTATTCACATAACACAGTTTTATCAGGTGATAGCTGAACATAAGACATAATGAGTTAATGGCCTAATAATGAATAATTAGTTGTAATAAATGAAAAACTGGTAGACTAATCACTGACGTCAAAATTACTTGTATTTTCATATTTAAGCAATAAGTGAGGTGTTTTTGTTGTGTGTTTTTTTAAAGTTCAAATGGCACAGTAGGATTTTCCATCAAGAATAGACTGGCTTTCAGCTCTCCCAGTTTTGTTTCAGACGGTCGGGAACGGACCAATAAAAACCGTCTAACCAATTACAAAGCGCTGATGGAACGCCTATCGCAGTTGAGCCTCCCACTTCTGTTGACACGCCCACTTCCAGACACCCATCCAGTCAGCCAGACTTGACTCTGAAAGCAGAGGAAAACACCCGCCATCTTGTCTGTCAGTCGAAGTTCCCACACTGCACTGCGGTATTGTTGTTTGCGTTAAACATGGCGTCGGTGAGCTGTCCGTTACAGAGAACCTTCTCCCGCCCAGCCACCAGCTCGTCCCAACCCAACACCACCCCGGTACTCTGTCGGGAGCGGTTATGGGTGTTGTCGGTGCAGCGTTACGGGAGAGACCCAGGTTTCAGTCTGTATTTCCCGCAGAACATCAGCTCCTCAGACAGCCTCTACGACGCTACTCTGACAGATGGGGACTGCAGGTGGGTGGGTCTGGGTAGTGTTGAGGGTAGAAGGGTGAACAACGGAAAGGTAGACTGCTACAGTAGCCCAACGTTATTGTATGGTGTAGATAGCTAGTATTGTAGAGCTGGTAAGGACGGTTCCCACATGTAATAAACATGTTGTATTGTAAGTCTCTTTCCATTCATCTAATGACTGCTGCACAGTGTGGGCGCTGAAATGATACTTTGGATGAATGTACGCGGGTAGCCTACAGGAGATGTTTTGAAGTAGGCTAGTCTGATTAAAACAGTTTGATTGTGTTTATGCAAGTTAAATTCAGGCAAGTTAAATTGCAAATATGTGACCGACTGGCTCGATTCGATCTTATATAGATTTTTTTTGAAATGGTGTTTATTTTTTATTTTTTTACATTGATGGTGTGTAGAGTCGAATAGGCAACAGTATCACAATGACTTGGTGGTGGGTACAGTAGCACAGTGACTGTATGGTGGTGGGTACAGTAGCCCAGTGACTGTATGGTGGTGGGTACAGTAGCACAGTGACTGTATGGTGGTGGGTACAGTAGCACAGTGACTGTATGGTGGTGGGTACAGTAGCACAGTGACTGTATGGTGGTGGGTACAGTAGCACAGTGACTGTATGGTGGTGGGTACAGTAGCCCAGTGACTGTATGGTGGTGGGTACAGTAGCCCAGTGACTGTATGGTGGTGGGTACAGTAGCCCAGTGACTGTATGGTGGGTACAGTAGCCCAGTGACTGTATGGTGGTGGGTACAGTAGCACAGTGACTGTATGGTGGTGGGTACAGTAGCACAGTGACTGTATGGTGGTGGGTACAGTAGCCCAGTGACTGTATGGTGGTGGGTACAGTAGCCCAGTGACTGTATGGTGGTGGGTACAGTAGCACAGTGACTGTATGGTGGTGGGTACAGTAGCACAGTGACTGTATGGTGGTGGGTACAGTAGCACAGTGACTGTATGGTGGTGGGTACAGTAGCACAGTGACTGTATGGTGGTGGGTACAGTAGCCCAGTGACTGTATGGTGGTGGGTACAGTAGCCCAGTGACTGTATG
This sequence comes from Oncorhynchus clarkii lewisi, assembly GCF_045791955.1. Classification (NCBI taxonomy): domain Eukaryota; kingdom Metazoa; phylum Chordata; class Actinopteri; order Salmoniformes; family Salmonidae; genus Oncorhynchus; species Oncorhynchus clarkii. The sequence continues at coordinate 456,116 of NC_092155.1, read as the reverse complement.
GTGGTGGGTACAGTAGCCCAGTGACTGTATGGTGGGTACAGTAGCCCAGTGACTGTATGGTGGTGGGTACAGTAGCACAGTGACTGTATGGTGGTGGGTACAGTAGCACAGTGACTGTATGGTGGTGGGTACAGTAGCACAGTGACTGTATGGTGGTGGGTACAGTAGCACAGTGACTGTATGGTGGTGGGTACAGTAGCCCAGTGACTGTATGGTGGTGGGTACAGTAGCCCAGTGACTGTATGGTGGTGGGTACAGTAGCCCAGTGACTGTATGGTGGGTACAGTAGCACAGTGACTGTATGGTGGTGGGTACAGTAGCCCAGTGACTGTATGGTGGTGGGTACAGTAGCCCAGTGACTGTATGGTGGGTACAGTAGCCCAGTGACTGTATGGTGGTGGGTACAGTAGCCCAGTGACTGTATGGTGGTGGGTACAGTAGCCCAGTGACTGTATGGTGGGTACAGTAGCCCAGTGACTGTATGGTGGTGGGTACAGTAGCCCAGTGACTGTATGGTGGTGGGTACAGTAGCCCAGTGACTGTATGGTGGGTACAGTACCCCAGTGACTGTATGGTGGTGGGTACAGTAGCCCAGTGACTGTATGGTGGTGGGTACAGTAGCCCAGTGACTGTATGGTGGTGGGTACAGTAGCCCAGTGACTGTATGGTGGTGGGTACAGTAGCCCAGTGACTGTATGGTGGTGGGTACAGTAGCCCAGTGACTGTATGGTGGTGGGTACAGTAGCCCAGTGACTGTATGGTGGTGGGTACAGTAGCCCAGTGACTGTATGGTGGTGGGTACAGTAGCCCAGTGACTGTATGGTGGGTACAGTAGCCCAGTGACTGTATGGTGGGTACAGTAGCCCAGTGACTGTATGGTGGTGGGTACAGTAGCCCAGTGACTGTATGGTGGTGGGTACAGTAGCCCAGTGACTGTATGGTGGTGGGTACAGTAGCCTAGTGACTGTATGGTGGTGGGTACAGTAGCCCAGTGACTGTATGGTGGTGGGTACAGTAGCCCAGTGACTGTATGGTGGTGGGTACAGTAGCCCAGTGACTGTATGGTGGTGGGTACAGTAGCCCAGTGACTGTATGGTGGTGGGTACAGTAGCCCAGTGACTGTATGGTGGTGGGTACAGTAGCCCAGTGACTGTATGGTGGTGGGTACAGTAGCCCAGTGACTGTATGGTGGTGGGTACAGTAGCCCAGTGACTGTATGGTGGTGGGTACAGTAGCCCAGTGACTGTATGGTGGTGGGTACAGTAGCACAGTGACTGTACGGTGGTGGGTACAGTAGCCCAGTGACTGTATGGTGGGTACAGTAGCCCAGTGACAGTATGGTGGGTGCAGTAGCCCAGTGACTGTATGGTGGGTACAGTAGCCCAGTGACTGTATGGTGGTGGGTACAGTAGCACAGTGACTGGACGGTGGTGGGTACAGTAGCCCAGTGACTGTATGGTGGGTACAGTAGCCCAGTGACAGTATGGTGGGTGCAGTAGCCCAGTGACTGTATGGTGGGTACAGTAGCCCAGTGACAGTATGGTGGGTGCAGTAGCCCAGTGACTGTATGGTGGGTACAGTAGCCCATTGACTGTATGGTGGTGGGTACAGTAGCCCAGTGACTGTATGGTGGTGGGTACAGTAGCCCAGTGATTGTATGGTGGGTACAGTAGCCCAGTGACTGTATGGTGGTGGGTACAGTAGCCCAGTGACTGTATGGTGGTGGGTACAGTAGCCCAGTGACTGTATGGTGGTGGGTACAGTAGCCCAGTGACTGTATGGTGGGTACAGTAGCCCAGTGACTGTATGGTGGTGGGTACAGTAGCACAGTGACTGTATGGTGGTGGGTACAGTAGCACAGTGACTGTATGGTGGTGGGTACAGTAGCACAGTGACTGTATGGTGGTGGGTACAGTAGCACAGTGACTGTATGGTGGTGGGTACAGTAGCCCAGTGACTGTATGGTGGTGGGTACAGTAGCCCAGTGACTGTATGGTGGTGGGTACAGTAGCCCAGTGACTGTATGGTGGGTACAGTAGCCCAGTGACTGTATGGTGGTGGGTACAGTAGCACAGTGACTGTATGGTGGTGGGTACAGTAGCACAGTGACTGTATGGTGGTGGGTACAGTAGCCCAGTGACTGTATGGTGGTGGGTACAGTAGCCCAGTGACTGTATGGTGGTGGGTACAGTAGCACAGTGACTGTATGGTGGTGGGTACAGTAGCACAGTGACTGTATGGTGGTGGGTACAGTAGCACAGTGACTGTATGGTGGTGGGTACAGTAGCACAGTGACTGTATGGTGGTGGGTACAGTAGCCCAGTGACTGTATGGTGGTGGGTACAGTAGCCCAGTGACTGTATGGTGGTGGGTACAGTAGCCCAGTGACTGTATGGTGGGTACAGTAGCCCAGTGACTGTATGGTGGTGGGTACAGTAGCACAGTGACTGTATGGTGGTGGGTACAGTAGCACAGTGACTGTATGGTGGTGGGTACAGTAGCACAGTGACTGTATGGTGGTGGGTACAGTAGCACAGTGACTGTATGGTGGTGGGTACAGTAGCCCAGTGACTGTATGGTGGTGGGTACAGTAGCCCAGTGACTGTATGGTGGTGGGTACAGTAGCCCAGTGACTGTATGGTGGGTACAGTAGCACAGTGACTGTATGGTGGTGGGTACAGTAGCCCAGTGACTGTATGGTGGTGGGTACAGTAGCCCAGTGACTGTATGGTGGGTACAGTAGCCCAGTGACTGTATGGTGGTGGGTACAGTAGCCCAGTGACTGTATGGTGGTGGGTACAGTAGCCCAGTGACTGTATGGTGGGTACAGTAGCCCAGTGACTGTATGGTGGTGGGTACAGTAGCCCAGTGACTGTATGGTGGTGGGTACAGTAGCCCAGTGACTGTATGGTGGGTACAGTACCCCAGTGACTGTATGGTGGTGGGTACAGTAGCCCAGTGACTGTATGGTGGTGGGTACAGTAGCCCAGTGACTGTATGGTGGTGGGTACAGTAGCCCAGTGACTGTATGGTGGTGGGTACAGTAGCCCAGTGACTGTATGGTGGTGGGTACAGTAGCCCAGTGACTGTATGGTGGTGGGTACAGTAGCCCAGTGACTGTATGGTGGTGGGTACAGTAGCCCAGTGACTGTATGGTGGTGGGTACAGTAGCCCAGTGACTGTATGGTGGGTACAGTAGCCCAGTGACTGTATGGTGGGTACAGTAGCCCAGTGACTGTATGGTGGTGGGTACAGTAGCCCAGTGACTGTATGGTGGTGGGTACAGTAGCCCAGTGACTGTATGGTGGTGGGTACAGTAGCCTAGTGACTGTATGGTGGTGGGTACAGTAGCCCAGTGACTGTATGGTGGTGGGTACAGTAGCCCAGTGACTGTATGGTGGTGGGTACAGTAGCCCAGTGACTGTATGGTGGTGGGTACAGTAGCCCAGTGACTGTATGGTGGTGGGTACAGTAGCCCAGTGACTGTATGGTGGTGGGTACAGTAGCCCAGTGACTGTATGGTGGTGGGTACAGTAGCCCAGTGACTGTATGGTGGTGGGTACAGTAGCCCAGTGACTGTATGGTGGTGGGTACAGTAGCCCAGTGACTGTATGGTGGTGGGTACAGTAGCACAGTGACTGTACGGTGGTGGGTACAGTAGCCCAGTGACTGTATGGTGGGTACAGTAGCCCAGTGACAGTATGGTGGGTGCAGTAGCCCAGTGACTGTATGGTGGGTACAGTAGCCCAGTGACTGTATGGTGGTGGGTACAGTAGCACAGTGACTGGACGGTGGTGGGTACAGTAGCCCAGTGACTGTATGGTGGGTACAGTAGCCCAGTGACAGTATGGTGGGTGCAGTAGCCCAGTGACTGTATGGTGGGTACAGTAGCCCAGTGACAGTATGGTGGGTGCAGTAGCCCAGTGACTGTATGGTGGGTACAGTAGCCCATTGACTGTATGGTGGTGGGTACAGTAGCCCAGTGACTGTATGGTGGTGGGTACAGTAGCCCAGTGATTGTATGGTGGGTACAGTAGCCCAGTGACTGTATGGTGGTGGGTACAGTAGCCCAGTGACTGTATGGTGGTGGGTACAGTAGCCCAGTGACTGTATGGTGGTGGGTACAGTAGCCCAGTGACTGTATGGTGGGTACAGTAGCCCAGTGACTGTATGGTGGTGGGTACAGTGGCCCAGTGACTGTATGGTGTTGGGTACAGTAGCCCAGTGACTGTATGGTGGGTACAGTAGCCCAGTGACTGTATGGTGGGTAGGGTACAGTAGCCCAGTGACTGTATGGTGGGTACAGTAGCCCAGTGACTGTATGGTGGTGGGTACAGTAGCCCAGTGACTGTATGGTGTTGGGTACAGTAGCCCAGTGACTGTATGGTGGGTACAGTAGCCCAGTGACTGTATGGTGGGTACAGTAGCCCAGTGACTGTATGGTGGGTACAGTAGCCCAGTGACTGGTTACTGTCTATCTGACTGGACTGGGTTACTGTCTGTCTGACTGGACTAGGTTACTGTCTGTCTCTCTGGACTAGGTTACTGTCTGTCTGACTGGACTAGGTTACTGTCTGTCTGACTGGACTAGGTTACTGTCTGTCTGACTGGACTAGGTTACTGTCTGTCTGACTGGACTAGGTTACTGTCTGACCTGACTGGACTAGGTTACTGTCTGACCTGACTGGACTAGGTTACTGTCTGTCTGACTGGACTAGGTTACTGTCTGCCAGACTGGACTAGGTTACTGTCTGCCAGACTGGACTAGGTTACTGTCTGTCTGACTGGACTAGGTTACTGTCTGTCTGACTGGACCAGGTTTCTGTCTGTCTGACTGGACTAGGTTACTGTCTGACCTGACTGGACTAGGGTACTGTCTGTCTGACTGGACTAGGTTACTGTCTGCCAGACTGGACTAGGTTACTGTCTGCCAGACTGGACTAGGTTACTGTCTGTCTGACTGGACTAGGTTACTGTCTGTCTATCTGACTGGACTCGTTTACTGTCTGTCTGACTGGACTAAGTTACTGTCTGTCTGTCTGACTGGACTAGGTTACTGTCTGTCTGACTGGACTAGGTTACTGTCTGTCTATCTGACTGGACTAGGTTACTGTCTGTCTGTCTGACTGGACTAGGTTACTGTCTGTCTGACTGGACCAGGTTTCTGTCTGTCTGACTGGACTAGGTTACTGTCTGTCTGACTGGACCAGGTTTCTGTCTGTCTGACTGGACTAGGTTACTGTATGACCTGACTGGACTAGGTTACTGTCTGACCTGACTGGACTAGGTTACTGTCTGACCTGACTGGACCAGGTTACTGTCTGTCTGACTGGACTAGGTTACTGTCTGTCTGACTGGACTAGGTTACTGTCTGTCTGACTGGACTAGGTTACTGTCTGTCTAACTGTACTAGGTTAATGTCTGTCTGACTGGACTAGGTTACTGTCTGTCTGACTGGACTAGGTTACTGTCTGTCTGGACTAGGTTACTGTCTGACTGGACTAGGTTACTGTCTGTCTGACTGGACCAGGTTACTGTCTATCTGACTGGACTAGGTTACTGTCTGACCTGACTAGGTTACAGAAGTCCTACAAAGGCCTGGACAGGGTTTGGTGTGTGTATTTTGTGGATGGAGATGTTAATTCCATAGAGATTAATTTTCAACATGTAGCTTGCTAGCCTTTGTTCCAGTCTTTGTTTCTTAACCTGTCTGGGAACAGGGTTCCGCTAGCATTGGCGTGTTATGTTCAGTAGTTTTAAAACATGCAGTGATTTTGCAGAGAGCGACATCAGTTTACAGAAATACTCATAACAAACATTGATAAAAGATACAACTATTATACATGGAACTTTAGATAAACTTCTCCTTAATGCAACTACTGTGTCTGATTTAAAAAAAATGCATACCATGCAATAATCTGAGTACGGCTCTCAGAGCCCAACCAGCCAAAAAGATATCCGCCATGTTGTGGAGTCAACATTAGTTAGAAATAGCATTATAAATATTCACTTACCTTTGATGATCTTCATCAGAATGCACTCCCAGGAATCCCAATTATTTGTTCGATAAAGTTCATAATTTATTGTTAGGGCGTTTTGTAAACAAATCCAAACGCGCATGCAAGTCCATCCGAAAGTCCGGACGAAAAGTCAAAAAAGTCATATTACAGGTCATAGAAACATGTCAAACGAAGTATAGAATCAATCTGTAGGATGTTTTTATCATAAATCTTCAACAATGTTCCAACCGGAGAATTCCTTTGTCTATAGAAAAGCAAGGTTCTAAAGAATGTTGACATCTAGTGGAAGCCTTAGGAAGTGCAAAACGATCTCACAGACATTGTATATTGGAATGGCAATAAGTTGAAAAACTACAAACGTCAGATTTCCCACTTCCTGGTTGGATTTTTCTCAGGTTTTCGCCTGCCATATGAGTTCTGTTATACTCACAGACATCATTCAAACAGTTTTAGAAACTTCATAGTGTTTTCTATCCAAATATACTAATAATATGCATATATTAGCATCTGGGACTGAGTAGCAGGCAGTGTACTCTGGGCACGCTTTTCATCCAAAAGTGAAAATGCTGACCCCTAGTTTAATATTGGCAGGATGGTTTGATAAAACAACAAATAGATTTGGAGGAACATCAACACATCTGCTTCCAGGCTGCTAGCTAGCTGCAGTTTTTATTGTAGTTAGCCCAGCTAGCTAGCTGCAGTTTTTATTGTAGTTAGCCCAGCTAGCTAGCTGCAGTTTTTATTGTAGTTAGCCCAGCTAGCTAGCTGCAGTTTTTATTGTAGTTAGCCCAGCTAGCTAGCTTATTAAAATCTCCTTCTCCGGCATTGTGTACTGCGTTCCTCCTCACCCTGTCTCTCCGTCTTCAGGCTGCGTGTGACCCTTGACCCCAGCCTCAACCGTCTGGTGGAGAGGAATGTGTTCCGGTGTGGCTCTCAGCTACGACATGTTACCTTTTCACCCGGGGAGTCTGTAGAGGAGGAGGGGGGAGGAGGGAGGACTTACAGGCTGGTGAGTGTGGAGGTGGCTGGGGACGAAGGGGGGATGGAGGGGCTGACTCCCGGGGTGGAGGTGGAGAGACTGCCATGGTACGGAGCCCAACCAGACCCAGAGAGAGACCCAGGATCCCATCCAGCAGACCCAGCCCTAATCCCAGACCCAGTCCACCTAGAGAGGGCCCAGGCCCCCAGCTTGCTGCCCCTCAGGGCCAGGAGAAGCTGCTATCTGCCCCTCTGGAACAACCAGGACTACAGTGGACCAGCCTGGAGGGAGACCCCCAACTCAGACGACTCAGAGGACTCGGACCAAGACGAAGAGGGTGCGTAGTAGTTTTAGTACAGAGCAGGAGTGTGTTCTCTCTCCAGGTGTGTGTGTGTGTGTTATCTCTCTCCAGGTGTGTGTTATCTCTCTCCAGGTGTGTGTTGTCTCTCTCCAGGTGTGTGTTGTCTCTCTCCAGGTGTGTGTGTTGTCTCTCTCCAGGTGTGTGTGTTGTCTCTCTCCAGGTGTGTGTGTTGTCTCTCTCCATGTGTGTGTGTTGTCTCTCTCCAGGTGTGTGTGTTGTCTCTCTCCAGGTGTGTGTGTTGTCTCTCTCCAGGTGTGTGTGTTGTCTCTCTCCAGGTGTGTGTGTTGTCTCTCTCCAGGTGTGTGTGTTGTCTCTCTCCAGGTGTGTGTGTTGTCTCTCTCCAGGTGTGTGTGTTGTCTCTCTCCAGGTGTGTGTGTTGTCTCTCTCCAGGTGTGTGTGTTGTCTCTCTCCAGGTGTGTGTGTTGTCTCTCTCCATGTGTGTGTGTTGTCTCTCTCCAGGTGTGTGTGTTGTCTCTCTCCAGGTGTGTGTGTTGTCTCTCTCCAGGTGTGTGTGTTGTCTCTCTCCAGGTGTGTGTGTTGTCTCTCTCCAGGTGTGTGTGTTGTCTCTCTCCAGGTGTGTGTGTGTGGTCTCTCTCCAGGTGTGTGTGTGTGGTCTCTCTCCAGGTGTGTGTGTGTGGTCTCTCTCCAGGTGTGTGTGTGTGGTCTCTCTCCAGGTGTGTGTGTGTGTGTGTGTGTGTTGTTTCTCTCCAGGTGTGTGTGTGTGTGTTGTTTCTCTCCACGTGTGTGTGTGTTGTTTCTCTCCAGGTGTGTGTGTGTGTATGTTGTTTCTCTCCAGGTGTGTGTGTGTGTGTGTGTGTGTTGTTTCTCTCCAGGTGTGTGTGTGTGTGTTGTTTCTCTCCACGTGTGTGTGTGTGTGTTGTTTCTCTCCAGGTGTGTGTGTGTGTGTGTTGTTTCTCTCCAGGTGTGTGTGTGTGTGTGTTGTTTCTCTCCAGGTGTGTGTGTGTGTTGTCTCTCTCCAAGTGTGTGTGTGTGTTGTCTCTTTCCAAGTGTGTGTGTGTGTGTGTTGTCTCTCTCCAGGTGTGTGTGTTGTCTGTCTCCAGGTGTGTGTGTGTGTGTTGTCTCTCTCCAGGTGTGTGTGTGTGTTGTCTCTCTCCAGGTGTGTGTGTGTGTTGTCTCTCTCCAGGTGTGTGTGTGTGTGTTGTCTCTCTCCAGGTGTGTGTTGTCTCTCCAAGTGTGTGTTGTCTCTCTCCAGGTGTTCGGGCTACAGTGACGCTAGCTGAACTGCAGGAGGACTTCCTGTCCCGTAAGGGCGGTGCCACAGCGAGGAGGGGTGTGGCCAGGGGTCTGCTGGTGGTGCGAGTTCTTAACAAGTCCAGAGTGATGTATTATGGGAAATCCGACAGCAATTGTGAATGTCCTTATAAGGTTAGTACATACATACATATACACTACCAGTCAAAAGTTTGGACACACCTACTCATTCAAGGTTTTTCTTTTCTTACTACATTGTAGAATAATAGTGAAGACCACAAAACTATGAAATAACACATATGGAATCGTGTAGTAACCAAACAAAGTGTGAAACAAATCAAAATTAATTTTATATTTGAGATGTTTCAAAGTAGCCACCCTTTGCCTTGATGCCAGCTTTGCACACTCTTGGCATTCTCTCAACCAGCTTCATAAGGTAAGTCACCTGGAATGCATTTCAATAAACAGGTGTGCCTTCTTGAAAGTTAATTTGTGGAATTTCTTTCCTTCTTCATACTTTTGAGCCAATCAGTTGTGCTGTGACAAGGTGGTATTCAGAAAATAGCCTTATTTGGTAAAACACCAAGTAAATATTATGGCAAGAACAGCTCAAATAAGCAAAGAGAAACGACAGTCCATCATTACTTTAAGACATGAAGGTCAGTTAATCCAGAAAATGTCAAGTGCAGTCACAAAAAGTGCTATGATGAAACTGGCTCTCATGAGGACCGCCACAGGAAAGGAAGACCCAGAGTTACCTCTGCTGCAGAGGATAAGTTCATTAGAGTAAACTGGCTCTCATGAGGACCGCCACAGGAAAGGAAGACCCAGAGTTACCTCTACTGCAGAGGATAAGTTCATTAGAGTTAACTGGCTCTCATGAGGACCGCCACAGGAAAGGAAGACCAAGAGTTACCTCTGCTGCAGAGGATAAGTTCATTACAGTTAACTGCAGCTCTGATTGCAGGCCAAATGCTTCACAGAGTTCAAGTAACAGACACATCTCAACATCAACTGTTCAGAGGAGACTGCATGAATCAGGCCTTCATGGCTTTGCTGCAAAGAAACCACTACTAAAGGACACCAAGATGAGACTTGCTTGGGCCAAGAAACACAAGCAATGGACATTAGACCGGTGGAAATCTGTCCTTTGGTCTGATGAGTCCAAACTTGAGATTTTTGGTTCCAACCGCTGTGTCTTTGTGAGACTCAAAGTAGGTGAACGGATGATCTCCGCATGTGTGGTTCCCACCGTGAAGCATGGTGGAGGAGGTGTGATGGTGTGGGGATGCTTTGCTGGTGACATTGTCTGTGATTTATTGAGAATTCAAGGCACACTTAACCAGCATGACTACCACATCATTCTGCAGCGATACACCATCCCATCTGGTTTGCACTTAGTGGGACTATCATTAGTTTTTCAACAGGACAATGACCCAACACACCTCCAGGCTGTGTAAGGGATTTATGACCAAGAAGGAGAGTGATGGATTGCTGCATCAGATGATCTGGCCTCAACGATCACCCAACCTTAAATAAATGGACTTAAATAATAATAAATGCATCACTAGTCACTTTATATAATGTTTACATATCCTACATTACTCATCTCATACGTATATACTGTATTCTATACCATCTACTGCATCTTGCCTATGTCGTTTGGCTATCGCTCATCCATATATTTATATGTACATATTCTTATTCATTCCTTTACACTTGTGTGCATAAGGTAGTTGTTGTGAAATTGTTAGATTACTTGTTAGATATTACTGCACGGTCAGAACTAGAAGCACAAGCATTTCGCTACACTCGCATTAACATCTGGTAACCATGTGTATGTGACCAATAACATTTGATTTGATTTGACCTCAACCCAATTGAGATGGTTTGGGAGTCAGACCACAGAGGGAAGGAAAAGCAGCCAACATGTGCTCAGCATATGTGGGAACTCTTTCAAGTCTGTTGGAAAAGCATTCCAGGTGAAACTGGTTGAGAGAATGCCAAGTGTGTGCAAAGCTGTCATCATGGCAAAGGGTGACTACTTTGAAGAATCTCAAATATAAAGTATGTTTTGAGTTGTTTAACACTTTTTGGTTACTACATAATGTGTTATTTCATAGTTTTGATATCTTCACTATTATTCTACAATGTAGAAAATAGTAAAAATAAAGAAAAACCCTTGAATGAGTAGGTGTGTAAACTTTTGACTGGTACTGTATATTTAATAGTGCAGGTAGTCTAGTGGTTAGAGCGTTGGACTAGTAACCCGGTAGGTTGTTTGACTGGTACTGACCTCATATTCTCTCTGTCTGCTTTTCTCCCCTCTTCTCTTCCTCTCTTTCCTAGGCGGTGTTGGAGGTGTGTGATGTGTCGGGGTGTGTGTGTGTGTGTGTGTTGTGGAACAGTGTGTGTGTGTCGTGGTATGGCAGACTGAGACCAGGTCAGGTATTGAGAACGAGAGGCTTCAGAGTCAAGGAGAGCTACGACAAGAGAGACCACCAACATATAGGTAACACTAGAGACCACCAACATATAGGTAACACTAGAGACCACCAACATATAGGTAACACTAGAGACCACCAACATATAGGTAACACTAGAGACCACCAACATATAGGTAACACTAGAGACCACCAACATATAGGTAACACTAGAGACCACCAACATATAGGTAACACTAGAGACCACCGACATATAGGTAACACTAGAGACCACCGACATAGAGGTAACACTAGAGACCACCGACATATAGGTAACACTAGAGACCACCGACATATAGGTAACACTAGAGATCACCGACATAGAGGTAACACTAGAGACCACCGACATAGAGGTAACACTAGAGACCACCGACATATAGGTAACACTAGAGACCACCAACATATAGGTAACACTAGAGACCACCAACATATAGGTAACACTAGAGACCACCAACATATAGGTAACACTAGAGACCACCAACATATAGGTAACACTAGAGACCACCAACATATAGGTAACACTAGAGACCACCAACATATAGGTAACACTAGAGACCACCGACATATAGGTAACACTAGAGACCACCGACATAGAGGTAACACTAGAGACCACCGACATATAGGTAACACTAGAGACCACCGACATATAGGTAACACTAGAGATCACCGACATAGAGGTAACACTAGAGACCACCGACATAGAGGTAACACTAGAGACCACCGACATATAGGTAACACTAGAGATCACCGACATAGAGGTAACACTAGAGACCACCGACATAGAGGTAACACTAGAGACCACCGACATAGAGGTAACACTAGAGACCACCGACATAGAGGTAACACTAGAGACCACCGACATAGAGGTAACACTAGAGACCACCGACATAGAGGTAACACTAGAGACCACCAACATAGAGGTAACACTAGAGACCACCGACATAGAGGTAACACTAGAGACCACCAACATAGAGGTAACACTAGAGACCACCGACATAGAGGTAACACTAGAGACCACCGACATAGAGGTAACACTAGAGACCACCGACATAGAGGTAACACTAGAGACCACCAACATAGAGGTAACACTAGAGACCACCGACATAGAGGTAACACTAGAGACCACCGACATAGAGGTAACACTAGAGACCACCGACATAGAGGTAACACTAGAGACCACCGACATAGAGGTAACACTAGAGATCACCGACATAGAGGTAACACTAGAGACCACCGACATAGAGGTAACACTAGAGACCACCAACATAGAGGTAACACTAGAGACCACCGACATAGAGGTAACACTAGAGACCACCGACATAGAGGTAACACTAGAGACCACCGACATAGAGGTAACACTAGAGACCACCGACATAGAGGTAACACTAGAGACCACCAACATAGAGGTAACACTAGAGACCACCGACATAGAGGTAACACTAGAGACCACCACATAGAGGTAACACTAGAGACCACCGACATAGAGGTAACACTAGAGACCACCGACATAGAGGTAACACTAGAGACCACCAACATAGAGGTAACACTAGAGACCACCGACATAGAGGTAACACTAGAGACCACCGCATATAGGTAACACACAGTAACACACACACTGTAACGCATACACTGAGTGTACAAAACATTAGGAACACCTTCCTAATATAGAGTTGCACCCCCCCTCCCCTCAGAACAGCCTCAATTTGTCGGGTCATGGACTCTACACAGTTTTAAAAGTGTTCCACAGAGATGCTGGCCCATGTTGACTCCAATACTTCCCACAGTTGTCAAGTTGGCTGGATGTCCTTTGGGTGGTGGACCGTTGTTGATACACACAGGAAACGGTTGTGCGTGAAAAACCCAGAAGCATTGCAGTTCTTGACACAAACCGGAGCACCTACTATCCTACCCCGTTTCAAAGGCACTTAAATATTTTGTCTTGCTCATTCACCCTCTGAATGGCACATGTACACAATCCATGTCTCAATTTTCTCAAGGCTTAAAAATCCTTCTTTAACCCGTCTCCTCCTCTTCATCTACACAATTTGAAGTGGATTTAACAAGTGACATCAATAAGGGATCATATATTCTGGATTCACCTGGCCAGTCTGTCACGGAAAGAGCAGCTGTTAATGTTTTGTAGTGGCCCAACTTTGTTTTTTGGGGTCATCTGAAGCTAATCTCTTCATTTCAACACTATCCACTATGACCTTTGGCCCTTCCAGCAGTCTCTCTTTACAACAACATAAAGTCAACAGAAATGCCCCCAGTCATCATCAAGATAAGAGATCATTGTTACATATGTTTAAGAGATTGATAAGACTGAACTAGATCAAAGGTAATTCAATAATCAATATTAACCTTTAACCAATAGTCTAACAACTCTCTTAAGAGTCAGGACTACCGGGCATGATGACACCTTTAACAAATAGTCTAACAACAAAGACTTGTGTTTATTAAGACATCCTCTATATCACATTTCAGCCAGACCCCCCCCCCCAGCCAGACCCGCCCCAGCCAGCCCCCCCCAGCCAGACCCCCCCCCCCCAGCCAGACCCCCCCCAGCCAGCCCCCCCCAGCCAGACCTCCCAGCCAGCCCCAAGCCAGCCCCCCCAGCCAGACCGCCCAGGCAGCCCCCCCCAGCCAGCCCCCCCCCAGCCAGACCACCCAGCAAGCCCCCCCCAGCCAGACCGCCCAGCCAGACCCCCACCAGTCCAGTCAATTCCTCAACTCTCTCCCCGACCCCCACCAGTCTAGTCAATACCACAACTCTCTCCCCGACCCCCACCAGTCCAGTCAATACCTCAACTCTCTCCCCGACCCCCACCAGTCTAGTCAATACCACAACTCTCTCCCCGACCCCCACCAGTCCAGTCAATACCTCAACTTTCTCCCCGACCCCCACCAGTCAATACCACAACTCTCTCTAACTACTTTTGTTCAGCTTTCTCTCCAACGGTACATCAACTGGCGAAAGCTAGCTAAGTTCATTCACTTCTGTTGAAACGGGATAAAAGGCTGCAAAATATTTCCATACAAACAGCTGTTAGATAGTAGTAATAGCCACCTCATCTCGCTATCTGATCGATAAGGCTGATCTGGCTGTGGCAGCTAATCGCTAGCTAATTAATTCACCTCGGTTATGGAACATGAGCTAACGTTTACATGTCAGTTACACTACTAGCTCAGCACTGGGAATAAACGCTAGTTGTCTAGTTTTTCTTCTTCTGTTAAGTTAAACAACAGTTAGCCAGTTTCTGCTCCGCCTACTTTTACAATTCGGAGCGCAACACTTAAACACCGTCAGCAGTTGCCTCTGTTCGTCTCTCCCGTGCTGGTCCAGGAGCTTTGCCTTCACACAGCCTGTCAGCCCGCTCTGTGGTGTCCGCGCAGTCTTAAATCCAGCCGACTGAAACCTCCAAACAGCCTACTTGGTCCAGAAAGCACACTGATGCTGTTTTTGGTATCATAGTGCAATGATAAAAATGCAATTTCAGAATATGGAGGGATTATGATCCCCCATCCCCAGTGAAAGTTGTGACCCTGATGATTTGTACACACAGTGTATTTACACACACACACCCCCCCCCCCCCCCCCCCCCCCCCCACACACACAAACACACACACACTCCAGATCTACTGAAAGAAGTCAGAACACTCTATCTCCCTCCATCAGAGATCAGTCTAAACTCCAGGAACCCGTCAGCTGAGATCTCTATCGTCCCAGAATTCTCTCTGTCTGCTGACGTCCGTTTGCTACGTCCCTCCTACTCCTTCTGCAATGGGTAGGACGTCACGCACACACACACACACACACACAACTGTGTTAGAGATGTGGATTTAATCACCATGGAAACCCTGTCTTCTAATATCCATGTTAACCCTGACTTCCTGTCTCTAACAGGAAGGATCTCCCCAGCTGTCCCCACGGCAACATCTGTGATGTCATCGGCCTGGTGGTGTTCTCTGGCCGGCCTGAAAGAATCAGGAGCAAGGGTGGGTTACTATGGTGACGATGTTGATGATGGTCAGGGGCGGACATAGTGATTCGGAGGCCCCAGGCAGAGGCCAGTCGGACTCCCCCCCCACCCCCAAAAAAAAAATGTAATGGGTTTTATAGAAGAGACATGTCATTTAACTGTAAAAATTTAATGGGTTTTATAGAAAATACATGTCATTTAACTGTAAAGATGTGTTACCTTTGAATATGCCATGAACACGATCAGTCATGTCACTTCAAAAGTAGATGACCTTTGCTCATCCAGCATCCCAACTGTGCAAAATTTCCTTCAATTCGCAAGTGTCTGAAACTATCTCACCGGAGAAAGCATCCGAGCACGTGCTCTTTATGATACGATGGCTACACATACAGGGCCTTCAGAAAGGATTCATCCAGTATTCTTGACTTTTTCCACGTTTTTGTTGTGTTAGACTGAATTAAAATGGAGTACATTTAGATTTTGTCACTGGCCTCTACACACAAAACACCATAATGTCAAAGTGGAATTCTATTTTTAGAAACTTGTATCCTTAAAAAAGGAAAAGCTGAAATGTCTTGAGTCAATAAGCATTCCAACCCCTTTGTTTAGCCTAAATAAGTTCAGGAGTTAACAAGTCATATGTATTTATTTAACCTTTTATTTAACGAGGCAAGTCAGTTAAGAACAAATTCTTATTTACAATGAAAAAGGAGAAAGACCTCCTACGGGGAGGGGGGCATTAAAAATATAGATATAAATACAGGACAAAACACACATCACAACACTACATATAAGACAACAACATAGCAAGGCAGCAACACATGACAACAACACTGTAGCAACACAGTATGGCACAAACATTATTATGCACAGACACCAGCACAAAGGGCAAGAAGGTAGAGACAACAATACATCACGCGACGCGTGCTTTGTTGAAGCACCTCTGGCAGGGATTACAATGTGCTTAGGTTTGTTGTCCTTTTGGAAGGTGAACCTTCGCCCCAGTCTGAGATCCTGAGCGTAACCCTTTGTTGAAGCACCTCTGGCAGGGATTACAATGTGCTTAGGTTCGTTGTCCTTTTGGAAGGTGAACCTTCGCCCCAGTCTGAGGTCCTGAGCGTAACCCTTTGTTGAAGCACCTCTGGCAGGGATTACAATGTGCTTAGGTTCGTTGTCCTTTTGGAAGGTGAACCTTCGCCCCAGTCTGAGGTCCTGAGCGTAACCCTTTGTTGAAGCACCTCTGGCAGGGATTACAATGTGCTTAGGTTCGTTGTCCTTTTGGAAGGTGAACCTTCGCCCCAGTCTGAGGTCCTGAGCGTAACCCTTTGTTGAAGCACCTCTGGCAGCGATTACAATGTGCTTAGGTTCGTTGTCCTTTTGGAAGGTGAACCTTCGCCCCAGTCTGAGGTCCTGAGCGTAACTCTTTGTTGAAGCACCTCTGGCAGCGATTACAGCCTCCAGTCTTCAAGGGTTCCCGTGTGGCGTAGCGGTCTAAGGCACTTCATCTCAGAGCTTACAGAGTCAATGTGGAGGCTATATACAGGGGGTACCGGTACAGAGTCAATGTGGAGGCTATATACAGGGGGTACCGGTACAGAGTCAATGTGGAGGCTATATACAGGGGGTACCGGTACAGAGTCAATGTGGAGGCTATATACAGGGGGTACTGGTACAGAGTCAATGTGGAGGATATATACAGGGGGTACCGGTACAGAGCCAATGTGGAGGCTATATACAGGGGGGTACCAGTACAGAGTCAATGTGGAGGCTATATACAGGGGGGTACCAGTACAGAGTCAATGTGGAGGCTATATACAGGGGGGTACCGGTATAGAGTCAATGTGGAGGCTATATACAGGGTGTTATGGTACAGAGTCAATGTGGAGGCTATATACAGGGGGTACCGGTACAGAGTCAATGTGGAGGCTATATACAGGGGGTACCGGTACAGAGTCAATGTGGAGGCTATATACAGGGGGTACCGGTACAGAGTCAATGTGGAGGCTATATACAGGGGGTACTGGTAAAGAGTCAATGTGGAGGCTATATACAGGGGGGTACTGGTACAGAGTCAATGTGGAGGCTATATACAGGGGGTACCGGTACAGAGTCAATGTGGAGGCTATATACAGGGGGTACCGGTACAGAGTCAATGTGGAGGCTATATACAGGGGGTACTGGTACAGAGTCAATGTGGAGGCTATATACAGGGGGGTACCAGTACAGAGTCAATGTGGAGGCTATATACAGGGGGGTACCGGTATAGAGTCAATGTGGAGGCTATATACAGGGTGTTATGGTACAGAGTCAATGTGGAGGCTATATACAGGGGGTACCGGTACAGAGTCAATGTGGAGGCTATATACAGGGGGTACCGGTACAGAGTCAATGTGGAGGCTATATACAGGGGGTACCGGTACAGAGTCAATGTGGAGGCTATATACAGGGGGTACTGGTAAAGAGTCAATGTGGAGGCTATATACAGGGGGGTACTGGTACAGAGTCAATGTGGAGGCTATATACAGGGGGTACCGGTACAGAGTCAATGTGGAGGCTATATACAGGGGGTACCGGTACAGAGTCAATGTGGAGGCTATATACAGGGGGTACTGGTACAGAGTCAATGTGGAGGCTATATACAGGGGCGTGCCGGTACAGAGTCAATATGCGGTGGCACCGGTTAGTTCAGGTAGGTAGAGTTAATTGAAGTGACTAGATGACAACAGAGAGTGGCAGTGGTGTGGAGAGGGGAGGGGGGCAAAGTGAATAGTCTGGGTAGCCATTTGACTAGATGTTTGGGAGTCTTATGGCTTGGGGGCAGAAGCTGTTTAGAAGCCTCTTGGACCTAGACTTGGCACTCCAGTCCTGCTTGCCTTGTGGTAGCAGGGAGAACAGTCTATGACTTGATGACTGGAGTCTCTGACCATTTTTAGGGCCTTCCCCTGACACCGCCTGGTATAGAGGTCCTGGATGGCAAGAAGTTTGAGCCCGGTGATGTACTGGGCTGTACGCACTACCCTCTGTAGTGTCTTGCGGTCGGAGGCTGAGCAGTTGCCATACCAGGCCGTGATGCAACCAGTGCTTTCGATGGTGCAGCTGTAAAATCTTCTGAGGATCTGAGGATGTTGAGGGAGAGGTTGTTATTCTGGCAACACCTGGCCAGGTGTCTGACCTCCTCCCTATAGGCTGTCTCATTGTTGTTGGTGCTCAGGCATACCACTGTTGTGTCATCAGCAAACTTAATGATGGTGTTGTAGTCGTGCCTGGCCACGCAGTTGTGGGTGAACAGGGAGTACAGGACGGGATTGAGCACGCACCCCTGAGGGGCCCCCGTGTTGAGGATCAGCATGGCAGATGTGTTGTTATCTGCCCTTACCACATTGGGCAGCCCGTCAGGAAGTCCAGGATCCAGTTGCAGAGGGAGGTGTTTAGTCCCAGGATCCTTAGCTTATTGATGATCTTTGAGGGCACTATGGTGTTGAACGCTGAGCTGTAGTCAATGAATAGCATTATCACATAGGTGTTCCTTTTGTCCAGGTGGGAAAGGGCAGTGTGGAGTGCAATAGAGATTGCATCATCTGTGGATCTGTTGGTGCGGTATTTAAATTGAAGTGGGTCTAGGGTTTCTGGGATAATGGTGTTGATGTGAGCCATTACCAGCCTTTCAACGTACTTCATGGCTACAGAAGTGAGTGCTACGGGTCAGTAGTCATTTAGCCAGGTTACCTTAGTGTTCTTGGGCACAGGGACTATGGTGGTCTGCTTGAAACATGTTGGTATTAGAGACTCGGACAGGGAGAGGTTGAAAATGTCAGTGGAGACACTTGCTAGTTGGTCAGTGCATGCTTGCAGTACACGTCCTGGTAATCCATCTGGTCCTGCGGCCTTGTGAATGTTGACCTGCCTGAAGGTCTTACCCACATTGGCTGCATAGAGTGTGATCACACAGTCTTCCGGTACAGCTGGTGCTCTCATGCATGTTTCAGTGTTATTTACCTCTAAGTGAGCGAGAAGTAGTTTAGCTCGTCCGGTAGGCTCGTGTCACTGGGCAGCTCTCGGCTGTGCTTCCCTTTGTCGTAATTGTTTGCAGGCCCTGCCACATCCGACCGGCATCAGAGCCGGTGTAATACAACTCGATCTTAGTCCTGTATTGACGCCTTGCTTGTTTGATGGTTCGTCGGAGGGCATAGAGTGATTTCTTATAAGCTTCCGGGTTAGAGTTCCACTCCTTGAAAATGGCAGCTCTAGTCTTTATCTCAGTGCGGATGCTGCCTGTAATCCATGGTTTCTGGATGGGGTATGCACGTACAGTCACTGTGGGGACGACATCTTCAATGCACTTATTGATGAAGCCAGTGACAGATGTGGTATACTCCTCAATGCCATTGGATTAATCCCGGAACATATTCCAGTCTGTGCTAGCAAAACAGTCATGTAGCTCAGCATCTGGTCCAGAGTTCTTTTCCCTCTGGTTCCACATTTAACATGATGATAGAAATGAGGTAAAACTGATTTAAGTTTCACTGCATTAAAGTCCCCGGCTACTCGGAGCGCCGCCTCTGGGTGAGCGTTTTCTTGTTTGCTTATGGCGGAATACAGCTCATTCAATGCTGTCTTAGTGCCAGCCTCTGACTCTGGTGGTATGTAAACAGCTACAAAGAGTATAGATGAGATCTCTCTCGGTAGGTAATGTGGTCTGCAGCTTATCATGAGATACTCTACCTCAGGCGAGCAAAACCTTGAGACTTCCTTAGATATCGTGCACCAGTTGTTGTTTACAAAAATGCATAGTCCGACCCCCCCGTCTTACCAGACGCTGCTGTTCTATCCTGCTGATACAGCGTATAACCAGCCAGCTGTATGTTGATATTGTTGTCGTTCAGCCACGACTCCGTGAAGCATACGTTATTACAGTTTTTAATGTCCTGTTGGTAGTTTAATCTTCCCATTAACTCGTCCATTTTATTGTCCAAAGATTGCATGTTTGCGAGCAGAATTGAGGGGAGTGGGGGTTTATTCGATCGCCTCCGACTCCTCAGAAGGCAGCCCGCCCTCCGGCCTCTCGTTCTCTGCCTCCTCTTCATGCAGATCACTGGGGTCGGGGCCTGTTCCCGAGGGAGCCTTATATCCTTTGGCTCATCAGAGTCGTGAAAGAAGAAAAAGGATTCTGCTAGTCTGTGGTGAGTAATCACAGTCCTGATGTCTAGAAGTTATTTTCGGTCATAAGAGACGGTAGCAGCAACATTATGTAAAAAAACAAGTTATAAACAAACAAAAAAACACAATCGGCTCAGAAGCCATAGGTGATGATATCTGCCTCTTCTGCCTAATGGTAAGTCACCGGTAATGATATCTACCTATTCTGCCTAATGGTAAGTCACTGGTGATGATATCTACCTATTCTGCCTAATGGTAAGTCACTGGTGTCGTGTCGTTGACTTTAATTAAATGTGAAGACAATGCTATCAAATCAATTCTCTATGTTTATTTTAATTACACAATTCAACTAATGTAAATTTAACTAGGAAGTTGGGGCACCACGGGAACATGTTATTTATAGAGTGTCAATTTCCCCAATATAACTCTTCAGATGCTTTCATATCTTATCGATTACAGTCACTTATTAATGTATTATTACCGCATCAGTTCTCATTACTGAACATCGCAAACCCTTGGATATCTGCACCATATACAAATGGGCTTAATTATTTATTTACTAACTAACTTAATCACATAATTACATAAACACACAATAGGTCATACATTGGTTACTACATGATACAAAGAAAAAGTCCCTAGCTGTCACGAGTCCGACCGAGGGTGTTTCCCTTTCCCGGGCAGGTGGCGCTCGGCGGTCGTCGTCACCGGCCTATTAGCTGCCACTGATTGTTTTTCCTTCCCCTCCTTGTATGTTGAGTGGTAGCACCTGTGAATGTTTAATTAGTTTGTCTTTATTAGACAGCCGGCCCGCCTGGTTGTTGTGCGGGATTATTTCTATGTAAACCTTCGGCTCTGTGGTATAGGCACGTGTTTAGTGTCCGGTCGGGATTGTTTCCCATTGTACATTTTGATTTCCCTGTGTTTTGGGAACGTAACGTTTTTGTGAGCACCCTGTGGTGCATTGGTGCGATTAAAAGACGCGCAGCATTGAACTCTCTGTCTCCTGCATTTGACTCCACACCCACGACACCCGGAGCATTACAGAATCCCGCACCTATCAAATTGATGGAGTCAGCAGGAGCAGCAGCCAACCCTCTCCCATCGATGGAGGAACGGGTTCTCCACCACACCACCGTCCTTCATCGGATCGGATCCGCGATGGATCAAGTGATGGAGAGAATGGACAGATGGGAGAGGAGTGGGCTCCTCTCTCCACCTTCGGCACCCACGGTTCCGGACTCCCTATCTCCCGACTCCAGCACCCTCCGTCTGACGCTACCGAGGGCTTATGATGGAGCGGCGGCGGGTTGCCAGGGGTTTCTGCTCCAGCTGGAGCTATACCTGGCCACCATCAGACCCACTCCCTCAGGAGAAGAGAGGGTGAGTGTCCTCATCTCCTGCCTCACGGGTCGTGCCCTGGAATGGACGAACGCGGTCTGGAATGGTCCAGACTCAGCGCGGGAGCACTACCCAGAGTTTTCCCGTCGCTTCCGCGCCGTGTTTGATCACCCTCTAGACGGCCGAGCGGCGGGAGAACGACTATTTCACCTCAGGCAGGAGAGGAGGAGCGCCCAGGATTACGCGCTGGAGTTCCGGACCTTGGCAGCCGGATCTGGGTGGAACGACAGGGCCCTCATGGACCACTACAGGTGTAGTCTCCGAGAGGATGTCCGCCGGGAGTTAGCGTGTCGGGACACCACTCTGTCACTGGATCAGCTGATTGACATGTCCATTCGACTGGATAATCTGCTGGCTGCCCGCGGGCGTTCAGAGAGGGTCCTGTGCGTTCCACCACCCAGCCCCTCCGCTCCCATTCCGATGGAGTTGGGAGGGGCTGCGCCGAGGGGTACCGGAGGAGGAGGCCTTCCCTGCACCAACTGTGGTCGGAGAGGACACACGTCTGATCGGTGCTGGGGGGGTCCGTCTGGGAGTAGAGATGGCAGGCGGAACGCTTCTCGGTCACCCCAGGTGAGTCAGCATCAAACTCACCCAGAACCCCCTGTTGGCCACATGTTTGTCTTAACTTTTTTCCTTCGCTTTTTTCCCTCTTCCCAGCATAGGGCGCTCGTCGATTCAGGCGCAGCTGGGAACTTTATGGATCGCGGACTCGCCCTTAAATTAGGGGTTCCGCTGGTGCCGATAGATTCTCCTTTCCCCGTGCACTCCCTAGATAGCCGGCCATTAGGGTCAGGGATGGTCAGGGAGACCACGGTCCCACTGGACATGGTGACGCAGGGGAATCATAGGGAGCGTATCAGTTTCTTTATTATTGACTCGCCTGCGTTTCCAGTGGTGCTGGGGACTCCCTGGCTGGCCCGGCACAATCCTCAAATTTCGTGGAAACAGGGGGTTCTCCAGGGGTGGTCAGAGGAGTGTTCTGGAAGGTGTTTGGGAGTTTCCATCGGTGCCACGTCGGTGAAGAGTCCAGAACAGGGTTCCACGGTGTGCATTCCCCCCGAGTATGCCGATTTGGCAATCGCTTTCAGTAAAGTGAAAGCGACTAAATTACCCCCTTATCGACCGGGAAGGGATTGTACGATAGATCTCCAGGTAGACGCTGCGCTTCCCAAGAGTCACGTGTACCCGCTGTCCCAGGAGGAGACGTTGGCAATGGAGACATATGTCACGGAGGCGCTGGGACAGGGGTACATTCGGTCCTCCATTTCACCCGTCTCCTCAAGTTTCTTTTTTGTGAGGAAAAAGGAGGGAGGCTTGCGTCCGTGTATCGATTATAGAGGTCTAAACGCCATCACAGTGGGGTATAGTTACCCTCTACCTCTCATCGCTACGGCGGTGGAATCGTTCCACGGAGCGCAGTTCTTCACAAAACTGGATCTCAGGAGCGCGTATAGTTTGGTGCGTATTCGGAAGGGAGACGAGTGGAAAACCGCATTTAGTACTACATCAGGCCACTATGAGTACCTCGTCATGCCGTATGGGTTAAAGAATGCTCCAGCCGTTTTCCAATCCTTTGTAGACGAGATTCTCAGGGACCTGTGCGGGCAGGGAGTGGTGGCTTATATCGATGACATTCTGATCTACTCGGCCACTCACACCGCGCATGTGTCTCTGGTGCGCAAGGTGCTTGGTAGACTGCTGGAGCATGACCTATACGTCAAGGCTGAGAAATGCGTGTTCTCTAAACGAGCCGTCTCTTTTCTGGGATATCGCATTTCCACCTCGGGGGTAGTGATGGAGGGTGACCGCATTAGGGCCGTGCGTAATTGGCCGACTCCGACCACGGTAAAGGAGGTGCAGCGTTTTCTGGGTTTTGCCAACTACTACCGGAGGTTTATCCGGGGTTTTGGCCAGGTAGCGGCTCCCATCACCTCACTGCTGAAGGGGGGCCCGGTGCGTTTGCAGTGGTCAGCAGAGGCGGACGGAGCATTCAACAAGTTGAAGGTGCTGTTTACTGATGCGCCCGTGTTGGCGCATCCGGACCCCTCTCTAGCATTCATAGTGGAGGTGGACGCGTCCGAGGCTGGGGTGGGTGCCGTGCTATCACAGCGCTCGGGTACGCCACCAAAACTCCGACCCTGCGCTTTCTTCTCAAGGAAGCTCAGCCCAGCGGAGCGTAACTATGATGTGGGGGACCGGGAGTTGCTAGCGGTGGTTAGAGCTCTGAAGGTGTGGAGACACTGGCTTGAGGGGGCTAAACACCCCTTTCTCATCTGGACCGACCACCAGAATCTGGAGTATATTCGGGCAGCTAGGAGACTTAACCCACGTCAGGCAAGGTGGGCCATGTTCTTCACCCGGTTCCGATTTACTTTGTCTTATAGACCGGGCTCCCAGAACGTGAAGGCTGACGCACTGTCCCGCCTTTATGACACGGAGGATGGGTCCACCGAACCTACTCCCATCCTTCCCGCCTCGAAGCTGGTAGCCCCAGTGGTATGGGAGGTGGACTCGGACATCGAGCGGGCGTTACGGGCTGAACCCGCGCCTCCTCAGTGTCCAGCAGGGCGAAGGTACGTGCCGCTTGGTGTTCGGGACAAACTGATTCGGTGGGCTCACGTCCTACCCTCCTCGGGTCACCCTGGGGTGACGAGGACAGTGGGGAGCCTTCAGGGGAGGTATTGGTGGCCTACGTTGGCTAAGGACGTTAAGGGTTATGTCTCCTCCTGTTCAGGGTGCGCTCAGAGTAAGGCTCCTAGGCACCTTCCTAGAGGGAGGCTACAACCCCTCCCTGTTCCACAGCGGCCATGGTCACATCTGTCCATAGATTTCCTAACCGATCTCCCGCCGTCTCAGGGGAACACCACGGTTCTGGTAATTGTGGATCGGTTCTCTAAGTCCTGCCGTCTCCTCCCGTTGCCCGGTATCCCTACAGCCCTACAGACTGCGGAGGCGTTATTCACCCATGTCTTCCGGCACTACGGGGTGCCGGAGGACATCGTTTCTGATCGGGGCCCCCAATTCACGTCCCGGGTATGGAGAGCGTTCATGGAACGTTTGGGGGTCTCTGTCAGCCTGACCTCCGGTTATCACCCCGAGAGTAATGGGCAGGTGGAGAGAGTGAACCAGGAGGTGGGTAGGTTTCTGCGGTCGTATTGCCAGGATCGGCCAGGGGAGTGGGCACGATACATTCCCTGGGCTGAAATGGCTCAGAACTCACTACGCCACTCCTCTACTAACGTGTCCCCTTTTCAGTGTGTGTTGGTGTACCAGCCGGTCCTGGCACCATGGCATCCGAGCCAGACCGAGGCTCCTGCGGTGGAGGAATGGGTACAGCGCTCCAAGGAGACCTGGAGGGCCGTCCAGGAATCTCTACGACAAGCGAGTGGACGGCAGAAGAGGAGTGCTGACCGCCACCGCAGTGAGGCCCCCGTGTTTGTACCGGGGGACAGGGTCTGGCTCTCGACCCGAAACCTACCTCTCCGCTTGCCCTGCCGGAAGCTGGGTCCGCAGTGTGTAGGGCCCTTTAAAGTCCTGAGGAGGATAAACGAGGTGTGTTATCGATTACAACTCCCTTCCTATTATCGTATTAACCCCTCGTTTCATGTGTCTCTCCTCAGGCCGGTGGTAGCTGGTCCCCTGCAGGACAGTGAGGTACCGGAGGTCCCCCCCCCCGCTGGACATCGAGGGGTCCCCGGCGTACACGATCCGGGCCATTCTGGACTCAAGACGCCGGGTGAGGGGCCTGCAGTACCTCGTGGACTGGGAGGGGTACGGTCCGGAGGAGAGGTGCTGGGTACCGGTGGGGGACATCTTGGATCCCTCCATGTTGAGGGATTTCCATCGCCTCCATCCGGATCGCCCTGCGCCTCGTCCTCCGGGGCGACCTCGAGGCCGGTGTCGGCGCGCTGCGGGAGCCACGCGTCAGGGGGGGGGTACTGTCACGAGTCCGACCGAGGGTGTTTCCCTTTCCCGGGCAGGTGGCGCTCGGCGGTCGTCGTCACCGGCCTATTAGCTGCCACTGATTGTTTTTCCTTCCCCTCCTTGTATGTTGAGTGGTAGCACCTGTGAATGTTTAATTAGTTTGTCT
The DNA here is from genome assembly GCF_045791955.1 of Oncorhynchus clarkii lewisi. Lineage (NCBI taxonomy): Eukaryota > Metazoa > Chordata > Actinopteri > Salmoniformes > Salmonidae > Oncorhynchus > Oncorhynchus clarkii. Next base: position 430,433 of record NC_092155.1, on the reverse strand, counting down.
TTATTAGACAGCCGGCCCGCCTGGTTGTTGTGCGGGATTATTTCTATGTAAACCTTCGGCTCTGTGGTATAGGCACGTGTTTAGTGTCCGGTCGGGATTGTTTCCCATTGTACATTTTGATTTCCCTGTGTTTTGGGAACGTAACGTTTTTGTGAGCACCCTGTGGTGCATTGGTGCGATTAAAAGATGCGCAGCATTGAACTCTCTGTCTCCTGCATTTGACTCCACACCCACGACACCCGGAGCATTACACTAGCGGACCAAACTGATATGACGGCTTGGTAGACAAAGGAAAGGGGCGGGGACCGCTCAAGAGCGGGAAACACATAGCTGATAACTACACTCATAGAGAATAACTACAGTAGTCTACTATAGTCTGTAACATGGTAGACAAAGGAAAGGGGTGGGGACTGCTCAAGACCGGGAGACTCATAGCTGATTACTACACTCATAGAAATCGCTAGTACTTTGAAAATGAACAACCGCTCATTTGAAAATAAATGGCAATTTACATATTTCCGAGTGTATGTCTTGTTGTCTCCCTCTGTGGTCGGCCGGTCCATCTGTTGGAGAGAGTAGACAGAAAAGTCTCTGGTTGTGTTCATAATGGATACGTCAGGCGTACCCAATGTTGTCGCATATGATTGATGTTTCGGCGGTTGCCTGTATTCTTGTCCTAGGCTTCGTACATTTCCAGCTACACACGGTTAGCTTGACGTCCTAGGATTTCTTACTTCTGTAGTGAATCGATAGTTGAACCATTTCCAGCCGTGTAGCCAATGCTCCACGCTGTATGGTCTTGTCCTTTGGTAGAGTTGTAGTGCCAACCACTTCATATTTTCTGGTCTTAGAAATGCAACCATTTGCCACCTTAGCTTACACCGTGGTTTGCGTGGTCCAGTGGCCTATAGAATTGTAGCCATCCGTCCCGGCGTTCTCTGACTTAATGTACATTTTGTCAGAAGTGAGTTTTATACTCTGTGGAAGAAGGGGCGGTTCCATGATGTAATGTCTGGCCTCACGGGGGCGTGGCCACTGACTAGTTCACTTTTTTATATGAAGAACAATTCTCATTTAGAAGGCTAACATTACATTACATTTTTTCACAAATAGTTTCATATTCATTCATTCATTTTATCCAACATCTAGATGTGAGTCTGATCATTGAAAACACAAGCAGAGATACAGTCATGTGGGTCTCCTGTCTTTCATGAGGTCACCAATTGAAACAACTTTGACAGGATTGTTCTTTAAATATCCACAGACCATTCCCACACTCTCAAAAATATAAATATTGTTTAATTATCCAAACTTCTGATTGCCCAAGTGTCTCTCTGTGTTCCACAGTTTACATTCCAACCTCGAATACAGAGCATAGGGGTATTTTACAACCGCCATAAAACAGTCCCCCCCCCCCTCTGAGAGAGAGCACACTGTAGAAAGGACCCACTGTAACCTGATCCTTCAGATCGTCACAGGAGAGTCATGACACTCCCCCTCTATGAGAGAGAGCACACTGTAGAGAGGACACACTGTAACCTGATCCTTCAGATCATCACAGGAGAGTCATGACACTCCCCCTCTATGAGAGAGAGCACACTGTAGAGAGGACACACTGTAACCTGATCCTTCAGATCATCACAGGAGAGTCATGACACTCCCCCTCTATGAGAGAGAGCACACTGTAGAGAGGACACACTGATGGTGACTGATGATGATGGTTGTGACGATGATGATATCTTCCTCATGCAGATGGACAGGGTAAAGAGCTGTTGGAGTATCGGTGGCTCCGATTGGACGACGGGACTTCTGATCAACCAATCATGATAAAGCTCTTCTCAACGTCTCAACCAGAGACACACAACAAGATACTCCCACGTAAGATAATACGCGCGTGCGCGCACACACACACACACACACACACACACACGGACTCCTCCTATACTCTACTCATGCCTCCCCTCAACTCTCTCCCTCTATCGCTCTCTCAATTCAACTTAAGGGGCTTTATTGCCTTGGGAAACATATGTTAAACATTGCCAAAGCAAGTGAAATAGATAATATACAAAAGTGAAATAAACAATAAAAATGAGCATTACACTCACAGAAGTTCCAAAAAGAATAAAGACATTACAAATCTTATATATTATGTCTGTATACAGTGTTGTAATGATGTACAAATGGTTCAAGTATAAAAGGGAAAATAAATAAACATAAATATGGGTTGTATTTACGATGGTGTTTGTGTAACGTGACTGGTTGCCGGGAAGTCAGGCGCAGGAGAGCAGAGATGGGTGATAACAGGAGAACTTTAATATCCACCCTGGCCCAAAGGCACAGGCGAGGCAGCACAAAGCACAACCACGGTAACAAGAACTGGATTAAACAAAACAAACAAACCTAGGTTATAAACAAACCAGTAGTGTAACACCTTACACAAAGAATCCACACAGACATGGGGAAACAGAGGGTAATATACATTTAGTCTGATGAGGGAATGTGAACCAGGTGTGTGGGAAAACAAGACAAAACAAATGGAAAATGAAAGGCGGAAGTCGTGACAGTTTGTTCTTCACTGGTTGCCCTTTTCTCGTGGCAACAGGTCACATATCTTGCTGCTGTGATGGAACACTGGAATTTCACCCAGTAGATATGAGAGTTTATAAAAAGTGGGTTTGTTTTCAAATTCTTTGTGTATCTGTGGAATCTGAGGGAAATATGTCTATCTAATATGGTCATACATGGAGCAGGAGGTTAGGAAGTGCAGCTCAGTTTCCACCTCATTTTGTAGGCAGTGTGCACATAGCCTGTCTTCTCTTGAGAGCAAGGCTATGCTCACTGAATCTGTACATAGTCAAAGATGTCCTTACATTTGGGTCAGTCATTCTGCCACTGTGTACAGTACAGTTGTGTTCGAAAGTTTTGAGAATGACACATTAATTTTCACAAAGTCTGCTGCCTCAATTTGTATGATTGCAATTTGCATATACTCCTGAATGTTATGAAGAGTGATCAGATGAATTGCAATTAATTGCAAAGTCCCTCTTTGCAATGCAAATGAACTGAATCCCCCAAAAACATTTCCACTGCATTTCAGCCCTGCCACAAAAGGACCAGCTGACATCATGTCAGTGATTCTCTCGTTAACACTGGTGTGAGTGTTGACAAGGACAAGGCTGGAGATCACTCTGTCATGCTGATTGAGTTCCAATAACAGACTGAAAGCTTCAAAAGGAGAGTGGTGCTTGGAATCATTGTTCTTCCTCTGTCAACCATGGTTACCTGCAAGGAAACATGTGCTGTCATCATTGCTTTGCACAAAAAGGGCTTCACAGGCAATGATATTGCTGCCAGTAAGATTGCACCTAAATCAACCATTTATCAGATCATCAAGAACTTCAAGGAGAGCGGTTCAATTGCTGTGAAGAAGCTTTCAGGGCGCCCAAGAAAGTCCAGCAAGCGCCAGGATCGTCTCCTAAAGTTGATTTAAGCTGCGGGATCGGGGCACCACCAGTACAGAGCTTGCTCAGGAATGGCAGCAGGCAGGTGTGAGTGCATCTGCACGCACAGTGAGGCAAAGTCTTTTGGAGGATGGCCTGGTGTCAAGAAGAGCAGCAAAGAAGCCACTTCTCTCCAGGAAAAACATCAGGGAGAGACTGATATTCTGCAAAAGGTACAGAGATTGGACTGCTGAGGACTGGGGTAAAGTCATTTTCTCTGATGAATTCCCTTTCCGATTGTTTGGGGCATTTGGAAAAAAGCTTGTCCGGAGAAGACAAGGTGAGAGCTACCAACAGTCCTGTGTCATGCCAACAGTAAAGCATCCTAAGACCATTCATGTGTGGGGTTGCTTCTCAGCCAAGGGAGTGGGCTCACTCACAATTTGCCTAAGAACACAGCCATGAATAAAGAATGGTACCAACACATCCTCCGAGAGCAACTTCTCCCAACCACCCAGGAACAGTTTGGTGACGAACAATGTCTTTTCCAGCATGATGGAGCACCTTGTCATAATGTAAAAGTGATAACTAAGTGGCTCGGCAGCAAACTTTGTGGAAATTAATATTTGTGTCATTCTCAAAACTGTACACTCTGTTTAGGGCCAAATAGCATTCTAGTTTGCTCAGTTTTTTTTGTTAATTACTTGACACATTGGAAAGAATATTATTTTTGTTTTCTCATGATTTGGTTGGTTCTAATTGTGTTGCTGTCCTGGGGCTCTGTGGGGTCTGTTGTGTTTGTGAACAGAGCCCTAGGACCAGCTTGCTTAGGGGGCTCTCCTCCAGGTTCATCTCTCTGTAGGTGATGGCTTTGTTATGGAAGGTTTGGGAATCACTTCCTTTTAGATGGTTGTAGAATTTAACGGCTCTTTTCTGGATTTTGATCATTAGTATCGGAAAAATTCTGCTCTGCATTATTTGGTGTTTTACATTGCATGCAGAATTCTGCAAAAAAAATCCAGTCTCAATTTGGTGTTTGTCCCATTTGGTGAATGCTTGGTTGGTAAGCGGACCCCAGACATCACAACCATAAAGGGCAATGGGTTCTATAACTGATTATTTATCTTTCTCTGTGTTTCTCTGTGTCTCTGTAGTATCCGTAGTGGTGTGTACCAGACTCCAGATGGTCGGAGATTCATCCTGCTGTTACCTCACCAACACTACCTACACACAGATCTACTGCACAGGTAACACACACACACACACACGCTACCTACAAACTACGAGCACACAGCTCAGACACCCATGCACACCCCACAAGACACCCATGCACACCCCACAAGACACCCATGCACACCCCACAAGACACCCATGCACACCCCACAAGACACCCATGCACACCCCACAAGACACCCATGCACACCCCACAAGACACCCATGCACACCCCACAAGACATGCCACCAGAGGTCTCTTCACAGTCCCCAAGTCCAGAACAGACTATGGGAGGCGCACAGTACTACATAGAGCCATGACACACATGTACATGATATACATGATAGTGGAGTAGGGGCCTGAGGGCACATACTTAATGTGCTGTGAATGTATTGTAATGTTTTTAAAATTGTATAACTGCCTTCATGTTGCTGGACCCCAGGAAGAGTAGCTGCTGCCTTGGCAGGAACTAATGGGGATCCATAATAAACCCCAGGAAGAGTAGCTGCTGCCTTGGCAGGAACTAATGGGGATCCATAATAAACCCCAGGAAGGGTAGCTGCTGCCTTGACAGGAACTAATGGGGATCCATAATAAACCCCAGGAAGAGTAGCTGCTGCCTTGGCAGGAACTAATGGGGATCCATAATAAACCCCAGGAACAGTAGCTGCTGCCTTGACAGGAACTAATGGGGATCCATAATAAACCCCAGGAAGAGTAGCTGCTGCCTTGGCAGGAACTAATGGGGATCCATAATAAACCCCAGGAAGAGTAGCTGCTGCCTTGGCAGGAACTAATGGGGATCCATAATAAACCCCAGGAAGAGTAGCTGCTGCCTTGGCAGGTACTAATGGGGATCCATAATAAACCCAGGAAGAGTAGCTGCTGCCTTGGCAGGTACTAATGGGGATCCATAATAAACCCCAGGAAGAGTAGCTGCTGCCTTGGCAGGAACTAATGGGGATCCATTATACACCTCAGGAAGAGTAGGTGCTGCCTTGGCAGGAACTAATGGGGATCCATAATAAACCCCAGGAAGAGTAGCTGCTGCCTTGGCAGGTACTAATGGGGATCCATAATAAACCCCAGGAACAGTAGCTGCTGCCTTGACAGGAACTAATGGGGATCCATAATAAACCCCAGGAACAGTAGCTGCTGCCTTGACAGGAACTAATGGGGATCCATAATAAACCCCAGGAACAGTAGCTGCTGCCTTGACAGGAACTAATGGGGATCCATAATAAACCCCAGGAAGAGTAGCTGCTGCCTTGGCAGGAACTAATGGGGATCCATAATAAACCCCAGGAAGAGTAGCTGCTGCCTTGGCAGGAACTAATGGGGATCCATAATAAACCCCAGGAAGAGTAGCTGCTGCCTTGGCAGGTACTAATGGGGATCCATAATAAACCCAGGAAGAGTAGCTGCTGCCTTGGCAGGTACTAATGGGGATCCATAATAAACCCCAGGAAGAGTAGCTGCTGCCTTGGCAGGAACTAATGGGGATCCATTATACACCTCAGGAAGAGTAGGTGCTGCCTTGGCAGGAACTAATGGGGATCCATAATAAACCCCAGGAAGAGTAGCTGCTGCCTTGGCAGGTACTAATGGGGATCCATAATAAACCCCAGGAACAGTAGCTGCTGCCTTGACAGGAACTAATGGGGATCCATAATAAAGCCCAGGAACAGTAGCTGCTGCCTTGACAGGAACTAATGGGGATCCATAATAAACCCCAGGAACAGTAGCTGCTGCCTTGACAGGAACTAATGGGGATCCATAATAAACCCCAGGAAGAGTAGCTGCTGCCTTGGCAGGAACTAATGGGGATCCATAATAAATACAAATACTCACACACTACCTACACACACATAAACACATGCGCACACACACAGGTCTACTGTACTGGTAACACACATTCCCAGTTCTTGATGCTGATTGGTTAACCTCTAGGTTCTGGCCACCACTCAGTGATGCCCTACAGGAAGCTCCACCCAGTGCGTCAGTTTGTCCGATGGCTGCGGAGCGTGGATGACAGACAGGTGCTGAGCAGGGCTGTGGTTGGTGGATACTTCATCTACCCGCCCCCTCCCGTCTCCCTGGAAGCCTACATGAAGAACAGAAAAGGTATGACTGAGTTTCTACTTTATCCAGGTTAGTTGACTGTAAATTCAGCAAAAAAGGCCCTTTTTCAGGACTCTGTCTTTCAAAGATAATTAGTAAAAATCCAAATAACTTCACAGATCTTCATTGTAAAGGGTTTAAACACCGTTTCCCATGATTGTTCAATGAACCATAAACAATGAATGAACATGCACCTGTGGAACGGTCATTAAGACACTAACAACTTACAGACGATAGGCACTCACAAAAGAGGCCTTACTACTGACTCTGATAAACACCAAAAGAAAGATGCCCAGGATCCATGTTCATCTGCGTGAACGTGTCTTAGGCATGCTGCAAGGAGGCATGAGGACTGCAGATGTGGCCAGGGCAATACATTGCAATGTCCTGAGGCTATATACAGGGGGTACTGGTACAGAGTCAATGTGGAGGCAATATACAGGTTATTACGGTACAGAGTCAATGTGGAGGCTATATACAGGGGGTACCGGTACAGAGTCAATGTGGAGACTATATACAGGGGGTACCGGTACAGAGTCAATGTGGAGGCTATATACAGGGGGTACCGGTACAGAGTCAATGTGGAGGCTATATACAGGGGGTACCGGTACAGAGTCAATGTGGAGACTATATACAGGGGGTACCGGTACAGAGTCAATGTGGAGGCTATATACAGGGGGTACTGGTACAGAGTCAATGTGGAGGCAATATACAGGTTATTACGGTACAGAGTCAATGTGGAGGCTATATACAGTGGGTACCGGTACAGAGTCTATGTGGAGGCTATATACAGGGGGTACCGGTACAGAGTCAATGTGGAGGCTATATACAGGGGGTACTGGTACAGAGTCAATGTGGAGGCTATATACAGGGGGTACCGGTACAGAGCCAATGTGGAGACTATATACAGGGGGTACCGGTACAGAGTCAATGGGGAGGATATATACAGGGGGTGCCGGTACATAGTCAATTTGGAGGCTATATACAGGGGGTACTGGTACAGAGTCAATGTGGAGGCTATATACAGGGGGTACCGGTACAGAGTCAATGTGGAGTCTATATACAGGGGGTACTGGTACACAGTCAATGTGGAGGCTATATACAGGGGGTACCAGTACAGAGTCAGTGTGCGGGGGCACCGGTTAGTCAAGGTAATTGAGGTAATATGTACATGTAGGTAGAGTTAAAGGGACTATGCATAGATAATAAGCAGCGTAAAAGAGGGGGTGTGGGGGGGCACACGTTGCAAATAGTCCGGGTAGCCATTTGTTTACCTGTTCAGGAGTCTTATTTCTTGCGGGTAAAAACTGTTGAGAAGCCTTTTTGTCCTAGACTTGGCACTCCGGTACCACTTGCCATGCGGTAGTAGAGAGAACAGTCTATGACTGGAGTGGTTTGAGGTCTTTGACATTTTATTGGCTTTCCTCTGACACCACCTGGTGTAGAGGTCCTGGATGGCAGGAAGCTTGGCCCCAGTGATGTACTGGGCCGTACGCACTACCCTCTGTTGTGCTTTGCGGTTGGAGGCCGAGCAGTTGTCATACCAGGCAGTGATGCTCTCGATGGTAGATACCCCCAAGCTAAAAGACTCCTGAACAGGTAACCAATGGTTACCCGGACTATTTGCATTGTGTACCTCCCCCCTCCTTTATGCTACTGCTACTCTCTGTTCATCATATATGCATAGTCACTTTAGGCATATCTACATGTACATGCTACCTAAATCGGCCTGAATAACTGTAACTTTAGGCATATCTACATGTACATGCTACCTCAATCAGCCTGAATAACTGTCAGAATGGAGCCTTGCAACTCTTTTTTTCAATTGTCTTTTCACTGTTGTTGTTTTCACTGTAAGGTCTGACCTGTTGTATTCGGCTCACGTGACAAATAAACTTTGATGTCTTAATTAGCTTACTCTTGATTTCCAGCTCATAGATACAGCACCAGTCAAACGTTTGGACACCTACTCATTCCAGGGTTTTTCTTTATTTTTACTATCTTCTACATTGTAGAATAATAGTGAAGACATCAAAACAATGAAATAACACATATGGGAATCATGTAGTAACCAAAAAAGTGTTAAACAAATCAACATATATTTGAGATTCTTCAAAGTTGCCACCCTTTACCTTGATGTCAGCTTTACACACGTTTATATTTGTGTTCAGGTCTTCTGTTTCTTACTGTGTGTGTAGGGGAACTAGGCCTGCTGAGAGGGGCGGAGCTAAAGTGGGAGGTGGAGCGACTTCAGTACAGAGAGAGACGTAGCTTCTGTATCCAGGCAACCATCACCATGGTTACTCACTGCCATAGAGGAAAGGTAACTAACACACTTCCCAGGACCACCCGTAAAATGTACGCATTCATGATTAAGTTGCTTTGGATAAAAAGGTCTGCTAAATGGTCTTTGTTATTCAGGTGGTTGGTTCACCCATTCCTACAGTATGGGGAGGGGTAAGGGTTAGGGGTTAGGGTTAGGAGGGGTTAGGAGGGGTTAGGGTTAGGAGGGGTTAGGAGGGGTTAGGATTAGGGCTAGGGTTGGGGCTAGGGGTTAGGGGAGGTTAGGGGTTGGGGTTAGGGTTGGGATTAGGGTTAGGGGTTAGGGGGGTTAGGGGTTGGGGTTAGGAGGGTTTGGGGGGTTAGGGATTAGGGTTAGGGGTTGGGGTTAGGGGTTAAGGTTGGGGTTAGGGGGGTTAGGGGTTAGGGTTAGGGGTTGGGGTTGGGATTAGGGTTAGGGTTGGGATTAGGGTTAGGATTAGGGTTAGGGTTGGGATTAGGGTTAGGGTTGGGGTTAGGGGTTAGGGGTTAGGGGGGTTAGGGATTAGGGTTAGGGGGGTTAGGGTTAGGGGTTAGGGGTTAGGGTTAGGGGGGTTAGGGATTAGGGTTAAGGGTTAGGGGTTAAGGTTGGGGTTAGGGGTTGGGGTTAGGAGGGTTAGGGGTTAGGGATTAGGGTTAAGGGTTAGGGGTTAAGGTTGGGGTTAGGGGGGTTAGGGTTAAGGGTTAGGGGTTAAGGTTGGGGTTAGGGTTAGGGTTAGGAGGGTTAGGGATTAGGGTTAGGGGGGTTAGGGATTAGGGTTAAGGGTTAGGGGTTAAGGTTGGGGTTAGGGTTAGGGGGGTTAGGGATTAGGGTTAAGGGTTAGGGGTTAGGGTTAGGAGGGTTAGGGGTTAGGGATTAGGGTTAAGGGTTAGGGGTTAAGGTTGGGGTTAGGGGGGTTAGGGATTAGGGTTAAGGTTTAGGGGTTAAGGTTGGGGTTGGGGTTAGGGTTAGGGGGGTTAGGGATTAGGGTTAAGGGTTAGGGGTTAAGGTTGGGGTTAGGGTTAGGGGTTGGGGTTAGGAGGGTTAGGGGTTAGGGATTAGGGTTAAGGTTGGGGTTAGGGTTAGGGGGGTTAGGGATTAGGGTTAAGGTTAGGGGGGTTAGGGATTAGGGTTAAGGGTTAGGGGTTAAGGTTGGGGTTAGGGTTAGGGGTTAACATGACCTTTATGAAATATAAAGCCTCTATTGTCTTTTTTTTTACATAAATGCTTCAAAATTCACAACAAGTGACGTTAACTGATTTAAGATTATCTCCTAAAACAAAACGTAAATTATCTCCTAAGCCTGTGTTTTCTACGGACCTTATTTTCAGTGTTTATCCCCCTAAATAACAAAAAAAAAACTACATTTCCCCATAGGCTTTGTCTAACCATGGTGGAGTTGGTGCCTACAAAAAGAAGCCATTATTGCTCTTATTTAGTTAGAACATACAGACTATCATTCTGTCTCCTTTAGGAAGACCAGTGTCTAGTGTGGACAGACAGACCTGCTGCTTTCTCTCCTCGTATATATCCCTCCTCTCCTCGTATCTCTCCCTCCTCCCCGCGTATCTCTCCCTCCTCCCCGCGTATCTCTCCCTCCTCCCCGCGTATCTCTCCCTCCTCCCCGCGTATCTCTCCCTCCTCTCCTCGAATCTCTCCCTCCTCCCCTTGTATCTCTCCCTCCTCTCCTCGTATGTCTCCCTCCTCCCCTCGTATCTCTCCCTCCTCTCCTCGTATCTCTCCCTCCTCTCCTCGTATCTCTCCCTCCTCCCCTCGTATCTCTCCCTCCTCTCCTCGTATCTCTCCCTCCTCTCCTCGTATCTCTCCCTCCTCCGCTCGTATCTCTCCCTCCTCCGCTCGTATCTCTCCCTCCTCCGCTCGTATCTCTCCCTCCTCCGCTCGTATCTCTCCCTCCTCCCCTCGTATCTCTCCCTCCTCTCCTCGTATCTCTCCCTCCTCTCCTCGTATCTCTCCCTCCTCCCCTCGTATCTCTCCCTCCTCCCCTCGTATCTCTCCCTCCTCTCCTCGTATCTCTCCCTCCTCTCCTCGTATCTCTCCCTCCTCTCCTCGTATGTCTCCCTCCTCCCCTCGTCTCCCTCCCTCCTCTCCAGGCTCGTCGATCAAATTGAGTCCCAGGCTTCTGATGCTGAGAGCAGGGTAAGACGCACACTGCTGTATAGAGTAATGGGGTTGGTTGTTATTATGTATATATCATCACACTGCTGTATAGAGTAATGGGGTTGGTTGTTATTATGTATATATCATCACACTGCTGTATAGAGTAATGGGGTTGGTTGTTATTATGTACATATTATCACACTGCTGTATAGAGTAATGGGGTTGGTTGTTATTATGTACATATTATCACACTGCTGTATAGAGTTATGGGGTTGGTTGTTATTATGTATATATTATTACGCTGGTGTATAGAGTAATGGGGTTGGTTGTTATTATGTACATATTATCACACTGCTGTATAGAGTAATGGGGTTGGTTGTTATTATGTATATATTATCACACTGCTGTATAGAGTAATGGGGTTGGTTGTTATTATGTATATATTATTACACTGCTGTATAGAGTAATGGGGTTGGTTGTTATTATGTACATATTATCACACTGCTGTATAGAGTAATGGGGTTGGTTGTTATTGTGTATATATTATTGTGTGTTATGGGTTAGGTGTTATTATGTATATATTATTGTGTGTTGTAGGTTAGGACTCAGCAACGGTAAATCCCCAAAGAGAAAACTTTTCAGCAGTGCTGGACCCCCCAGGAAGAGGTGTGTAAATATATAGTCTGTGTATATATAGTGTGTGCATATACAGTGGGGAGAACAAGTATTTGATACACTGCTGATTTTGCAGGTTTTCCTACTTACAAAGCATGTAGAGGTCTGTAATTTTTATCATAGGTACACTTCAACTGTGAGAGACGGAATATAAAACAAAAATCCAGAAAATCACATTGTATGATTTTTCAGTAATTAATTTGCAAAGAAAAAGCCATTTCGCAGGCCAATAAAAATGAAGATTAAGATGGGAAAAAGAACACAGACACTGGACAGAGGAATTCTGCCAGCATCCCGGAGTCACCTCTTCACTGTTGACGTTGAGACTGGACAGAGGAACTCTGCCTAGAAGGGCCAGCATCCCGGAGTCACCTCTTCACTGTTGACGTTGAGACTGGACAGAGGAACTCTGCCTAGAAGGGCCAGCATCCCGGAGTCACCTCTTCACTGTTGACGTTGAGACTGGACAGAGGAACTCTGCCTAGAAGGGCAGCATCCTGGAGTCACCTCTTCACTGTTGACGTTGAGACTGGACAGAGGAACTCTGCCTAGAAGGGCAGCATCCCGGAGTCGCCTCTTCACTGTTGACGTTGAGACTGGACAGAGGAACTCTGCCTAGAAGGCCAGCATCCCGGAGTCGCCTCTTCACTGTTGACGTTGAGACTGGACAGAGGAACTCTGCCTAGAAGGGCAGCATCCTGTAGTCTCCTCTTCACTGTTGACGTTGAGACTGGTGTTCAGGGCATTCAGAAAGTATTCAGACCACTTGACTTTTTCTACATTTTGATACTTTACAGCCTTATTCTAAAATGGATTAAATTGTTTTTGTTCCTCATCAATCTACACACAATACCCCAAAACGCAAAAACAGGTTTTTAGATTTTTTTGCATATGTATTAAAAATAAACTGAAACATCACATTTACGTTTTTATTTTATTTCACTAAGTTAGTTAACCTCTCTTGGATTTGTGGGACGGTAGCGTCCCACCCCGCCAACAGCCAGTGAACGTGCAGGATGCCAAATTCAAAACAAAATCTCATAATTAAAATTCCTCAAGCATACAAGAATTTTACACCATTTTAAAGATAATTCTCATTAATCCAGCCGCAATGTCTGATTTCAAAACCCTTTACAGCGAAAGCACCACAAACGATTGTTAGGTCACCACCAAGTCATAGAAAAACAGCCATTTTTCCAGCCAAAGAGAGGAGTTACAAAAAGCAGAAATGGAGATAAAATGAATCACTAACCTTTGATGATCTTCATCAGATGACACTCATAGGACTTCATGTTACACAATACATGTATGTTTTGTTCGATAAAGTGCATATTTATATCAAAATCTAATTTTACATTGGTGCGTTACGTTCAGTAGTTCTAAAACATGCAGTGATTTTGCAGAGAGCCACATCAATTTACAGAAATACTCATCATAAATGTTGATGAAAATACAAGTGTTATACATGGAATTAGAGATATACTTCTCCTTAAGAACAAATTCTTATTTACAATGACAGCCTACCAAAAGGAAAAAGACCTCCTACGGGGAGGGAGGCATTAAGAATATAGATATAAATACAGGACAAAACACACATCACAACACTACATATAAGACAACAACATAGCAAGGCAGCAACACATGACAACAACACTGTAGCAACACAGTATGGCACAAACATTATTATGCACAGACACCAGCACAAAGGGCAAGAAGGTAGAGACAAAAATACATCACGCGACGCGTGCTTTGTTGAAGCACCTCTGGCAGCGATTACAATGTGCTTAGGTTCGTTGTCCTTTTGGAAGGTGAACCTTCGCCCCAGTCTGAGATCCTGAGCGTAACCCTTTGTTGAAGCACCTCTGGCAGGGATTACAATGTGCTTAGGTTCGTTGTCCTTTTGGAAGGTGAACCTTCGCCCCAGTCTGAGATCCTGAGCGTAACCCTTTGTTGAAGCACCTCTGGCAGGGATTACAATGTGCTTAGGTTCGTTGTCCTTTTGGAAGGTGAACCTTCGCCCCAGTCTGAGATCCTGAGCGCACTGGAGCAGGTTTTCATCAAGGATCTCCCTGTACTTTTCTCTGTTCATCTTTCCATCGATCCTGACTAGTCTCCCAGTTCCTGCTGCTTAAAAACATACCCACAGCATAATGCTGCCACCACCATGCTTCACCGTAGGGATGGTGCCAGGTTTCCTCCAGATGTGACACTTGGCATTCTGGATGGTTTGTCCTTCTGGAACATTCTCCTATCTCCACAGAGGAACTCTGGAGCAAGGGTTCTCGCTCAGACCAAGCCCCTTCTCTTCTCCCCCGGTTGCTCAGTTTGGCCGGGCGGTCAGCTCTAGGAAGAGTCTTGGTGTTTCCAAACTTCTTCCATTTAAGAATGATGGAGGCCACTGTGTTCTTGGGGACCTTCAATGCTGCAGACATTGTTTGGTACCCGTCTCCAGATCTGTGCCTCAACACAATCCTGTCTCGGACCTCTACAGACAATTCCTTCGACCTCATGTCTTGGTTTTTGCTCTGACATGCACTGTCAACTGTGGGACCTTATATGGACAGGTGTGTGCCTTTTCAAATCATGTCCAATCAATTGAATTTACCACAGGTGGACTCCAATCAAGTTGCAGAAACATTGAGTCTCATAGCAAAGGATCTGAATACTTATGTAAATAAGGTATTTCTGTGTTTATTTTGTTATTTAGGGGTATTTTATGTAGATTGATGAGGGAAAACATTTTAATCGGTTTTAGAATAAGGCTGTAACAGAACAAAATGTGGAATAAGTCAAGGGATATGAATACTTTTCTAATGCACTGTGTATTTATTGTGTGTGTGTGTGTGTGTCTCTCACCTGTTCTCTGCAGACTGACTCTAGGGACCCATCCAGAGGAGGAGACCGACACAGGAACAGGTCAGACTGATTAGTAATGTAGTAGTACACAGGTCAGACTGATTAGTAATGTAGTAGTACACAGGTCAGACTGATTAGTAATGCAGTAGTGCACATGTCAGACTGATTAGTAATGCAGTAGTACACAGGTCAGACTGATTAGTAATGCAGTAGTATGCAGGTCAGACTGATTAGTAATGTAGTAGTACACAGGTCAGACTGATTAGTAATGCAGTAGTACACATGTCAGACTGATTAGTAATGCAGTAGTATGCAGGTCAGACTGATTAGTAATGCAGTAGTACACAGGTCAGACTGATTAGTAATGCAGTAGTACACAGGTCAGACTGATTAGTAATGCAGTAGTACACAGGTCAGACTGATTAGTAATGTAGTAGTACAGATGTCAGACTGATTAGTAATGCAGTAGTACAGATGTCAGACTGATTAGTAATGTAGTAGTACACATGTCAGACTGATTAGTAATGCAGTAGTATGCAGGTCAGACTGATTAGTAATGTAGTAGTGCACATGTCAGACTGATTAGTAATGCAGTAGTACACAGGTCAGACTGATTAGTAATGCAGTAGTACACAGGTCAGACTGATTAGTAATGCAGTAGTACACAGGTCAGACTGATTAGTAATGCAGTAGTACACATGTCAGACTGATTAGTAATGTAGTAGTATACAGGTCAGACTGATTAGTAATGTAGTAGTACACAGGTCAGACTGATTTTAGAGGAACAGAACCCGGTAGTAATGATGTAGTAAGGTTGTAGTAGTGTTGTAGTAAAATTGTAGTTGTAACATGTCTCAAAGGGCAGTCTGTAGTAAGGTTGTAGTAGTCTTGTAGTAGTGTTGTAGTAAGGTTGTAGTAGTGTTGTAGTAAAGTTGTAGTTGTAACATGTCTGTAGTAAGGTTGTAGTAGTAACATGTCTCAAAGGGCAGTCTGTAGTAAGGTTGTAGTAGTCTTGTAGTAGTGTTGTAGTAAGGTTGTAGTAGTGTTGTAGTAGTGTTGTAGTAAAGTTGTAGTTGTAACATGTCTGTAGTAAGGTTGTAGTAGTGTTGTAGTAATGTTGTAGTTGTAACATGTCTCAAAGGGCAGTCTGTAGTACGGTTGTAGTAGTGTTGTAGTAAGGTTGTAGTAGTGTTGTAGTAAAGTTGTAGTTGTAACATGTCTGTAGTAAGGTTGTAGTAGTGTTGTAGTAATGTTGTAGTTGTAACATGTCTCAAAGGGCAGTCTGTAGTAAGGTTGTAGTAGTGTTGTAGTAAAGTTGTAGTTGTAACATGTCTGTAGTAAGGTTGTAGTAATGTTGTAGTTGTAACATGTCTCAAAGGGCAGTCTGTAGTAAGGTTGTAGTAAAGTTGTAGTTGTAACATGTCTGTAGTAAGGTTGTAGTAAGGTTGTAGTAAAGTTGCAGTTGTAACATGTCTGTAGTAAGGTTGTAGTAAGGTTGTAGTAGTGTTGTAGTAAAGTTGTAGTTGTAACATGTCTCAAAGGGCAGTCGATAAATGGGCTGGACGATAAATCCATATCAATAATTATCGAGGTAATTACTTCCCTCAATAACCAAATAAAAATGTTTAGATTCATTTTTCGATAATGTCGATATAGAATAATTAGGTACAGCAGTCCATTTCACCTCTGACGCAGCAGGAAGGTGCGGAGAAGTGACAAGAGGCACGTGGAGAGATATATGCCCACTAAAAACCACTTAGCACCTCGAGTGATGGAGTAGCCACTATTAACCACTAAATGAGTGATGGAGTAGTCTCTATTAACCACTAAATGAGTGATGGAGTAGTCTCTATTAACCACTAAATGAGTGATGGAGTAGCCTCTATTAACCACTAAATGAGTGATGGAGTAGACACTATTAACCACTAAATGAGTGGTGGCTGTATCAGAGGGCAGTCTGTAGTAACAGTGTAGTTGTAACATCTCTCTGTCAGAGGGCAGTCTGTAACATCTCTCTGTCAGAGGGCAGTCTGTAGTAACAGTGTAGTTGTGACATCTCTCTGTCAGAGGGCAGTCTGTGGGAAGCTTCCATGGAGTTCCTGGAGACCAACTATGATGAAGATGAGGATGATGATGATCAGGCCTTCCTCACGGCCCCCTCCTCTCCTGTCTCGTTGTTGGGTGGGTGTCGGCTGGGCCTGGCTCGCGTTGCCATGGAGACGGTGCCCCTACAGTACTGCCCGGCGTCCAGGGAGGAACAGGCGGTTGCCGTGGAGATGCAGACAGGAGAGTTCCAGAACCTTCGGTGTTGTAGAAGTCTCGAGAACTACAGCCCTACAGTGAGCTACACCCAGACTGGACACTACACACTCACACTCAGAGGTACACACATGTACATGGTTTTGATTCATTTACATTTAAATTGCTCCCTTGCAAAATAGGTTTCTTTCCCTGGTTAAATGATTCATCCCTCACACCTTCCTAACTTCCCTCCCTCTGTCTCTCCATCCCTCCATCTCTGTCTCTGTCTCTCCATCCCTCCATCCCTGTCTCTGTCTCTCCATCCCTCCATCCCTGTCTTTGTCTCTCCATCCCTCCATCCCTGTCTCTGTCTCTGCGTCTCTGTCTCTGCGTCTCTGTCTCTGCGTCTCTGTCTCTCTGTCTCTGTCTCTCTGCCTCTCCATCTGTCTCTCTGTCTCTGTCTCTCCGTCTCTCTCTCTCTCCATCCCTCCATCTGTCTCTGTCTCTCCATCCCTGTCTCTGTCTCTCCATCCCTCCATCTCTGTCTCTGTCTCTCCATCCCTCCATCTGTCTCTGTCTCTCCATCCCTCCATCTGTCTCTGTCTCTCCATCCCTCCATCTCTCTCTGTCTCTCCATCCCTCCATCTCTCTCTGTCTCTCCATCCCTCCATCTCTCTGTCTCTCCATCCCTCCATCTCTCTGTCTCTCCATCCCTCCATCTCTCTGTCTCTCCATCCCTCCATCTCTCTAGCTTTATCTGACGGGGTGGTGGTCGATGCAGTGTTCCTACCTGGTAGCTCTGCCACCAGCGCCCCTACAGGCCCCTCCTCTCCACATGGCCCCTCCCACTCCGACCACTGGTTCACCATCCTGACACACGGAGGCTTTTCACCACACACCCCTCCACCTGCACCAGGTAACACACACAGCTGCACTTGATAACACACACCTGCACCTGATAACACACACCTCCACCTGGTAACACGCACCTCCACCTGGTAACACGCACCTCCACCTGGTAACACGCACCTCCACCTGGTAACACACACCTCCACCTGGTAACACGCACCTCCACCTGGTAACACACACCTCCACCTGGTAACACACACCTCCACCTGGTAACACACACCTCCACCTGGTAACACACACCTCCACCTGGTAACACACACCTCCACCTGATAACACACACCTCCACCTGATAACACACACCTCCACCTGGTAACACACACCTCCACCTGCACCAGGTAACACACAAACCTCCACCTGCACCTGATAACACACACCTCCACCTGCACCAGGTAACAGACACACCTCCACCTCCACGTGTTAACACACACCTCCACTTGTTAACACACACCTCCACCTGTTAACACACACCTCCACCTGGTAACACACACCTCCACCTGGTAACACACACCTCCACCTGGTAACACACACCTCCACCTAGTAACACACACCTCCACCTAGTAACACACACCTCCACCTAGTAACACACACCTCCACCTAGTAACACACACCTCCACCTAGTAACACACACCTCCACCTAGTAACACACACCTCCTCCTCCACCTGGTAACAAACACCTCCACCTGGTAACAAACACCTCCACCTCCACCTGATAACACACACCTCCACCAGATAACACACACCTCCACCTGGTAACACACACCTCCACCTGGTAACACACACCTCCACCTGGTAACACACACCTCCACCTGGTAACACACAGCTCCTCCTCCACCTGGTAACAAACACCTCCACCTGATAACACACCCCTCCACCTGGTAACACACCCCTCCACCTGGTAACACACCCCTCCACCAGATAACACACACCTCCACCTGGTAACACACACCTCCACCTGGTAACACACACCTCCACCTGGTAACACACACCTCCACCTGGTAACACACACCTCCACCTGGTCACACACAGCTCCTCCTCCACCTGGTAACAAACACCTCCACCTGATAACACACCCCTCCACCTGGTAACACACACCTCCACCAGGTAACACACACCTCCACCAGGTAACACACACCTCCACCTGGTAACACACACCTCCACCTGGTAACACACACCTCCACCTGGGAACACACACCTCCACCTGGTAACACACACCTCCACCTGGTAACACACACCTCCACCTGGTAACACACACACCTCCACCGGATAACACACACCTCCACCTGGTAACACACACCTCCACCTCCACCTGATAACACACACCTCCACCTGGTAACACAGACCTCCACCTGATAACACACACCATAATAATGATTACTATCCTCTTTCGTCCTATCCTAGCGGATCTGATCGCAACGGCCTCCCAGCTGGCCAATCAGAGGCTTGTGTGTGTTCTGGAGTTGTGTCTACTGGGAGGAGACAGATTGGAGGTGGTCCTGAGTAGAGCCTTCCCTCTGAGAGACTGACCTCTTCATCATGCGTCATATTCAAGTCTAATCTACTGTATGTGGGAGTCAACTAAATGTTTGGCATTATTTGATCTTAGCAAATCACACGATTGTAAGGTGTGGCTCCGAATCAAGAAACGTGCAGAGTGGGAGATGATTGGTTAAAGAAAAGCCAATTCGAAGCCTTTCTTGCTGATTTTCTATTGGTGACAGAATTTTTCCCTGACTTTTTCTATTGGTGAGTGAAGATGGCTTTTGTTCACGAGACTTTCCATGGAAGGAGAAAAGAGGAAGGAGGAACGACAATACTAAAAGACTAAAACACACTTCCTTTCTCTCTCTGACACACACACACTCACACACGCCCTTTCTCTCTCTGACACACACACACACACACACCCTTTCTCTCTCTGACACACACACACACTCTCACACACACACCTGACTGTGCATTGTAAAGCCAGCTATTTTATGTTGTTTGAAACCGTGTTTTACAGGTGAAGGCTTAATAAAGTAAGTACTATGTATTAGGGTTACTAACAGGGTTAATAAACAGTAGGGTTACTAACAGGGTTAATGAACAGTAGGGTTATTAACAGGGTTAATAAACAGTAGGGTTATTAACAGGGTTAATAAACAGTAGGGTTATTAACAGGGTTAATAAACAGTAGGGTTATTAACAGGGTTAATAAACAGTAGGGTTATTAACAGGGTTAATAAACAGTAGGGTTACTAACAGGGTTAATAAACAGTAGGGTTGTTAACAGGGTTAATGAACAGTAGGGTTGTTAACAGGGTTAATGAACAGTAGGGTTGTTAACAGGGTTAATGAACAGTAGGGTTGTTAACAGGGTTAATGAACAGTTGGGTTGTTAACAGGGTTAATGAACAGTTGGGTTGTTAACAGGGTTAATGAACAGTAGGGTTGTTAACAGGGTTAATGAACAGTAGGGTTGTTAACAGGGTTAATGAACAGTAGGGTTGTTAACAGGGTTAATGAACAGTAGGGTTGTTAACAGGGTTAATGAACAGTAGGGTTACTAACAGGGTTAATGAACAGTAGGGTTACTAACAGGGTTAATGAACAGTAGGGTTACTAACAGGGTTAATGAACAGTACTATGTATTAGGTTTATTAACATGGTTAATAGACAGTAGGGTTTTTAACAGGGTTCATAAACAGTAGGGTTACTAACAGGGTTAATGAACAGTACTATGTATTAGGTTTATTAACATGGTTAATAGACAGTAGGGTTTTTAACAGGGTTCATAAACAGTAGGGTTACTAACAGGGTTCATAAACAGTAGGGTTACTAACAGGGTTAATAAACAGTAGGGTTATTAACAGGGTTAATAAACAGTACTATGTAGTAGGGTTACTAACAGGGTTAATAAACAGTACTATTTAGTAGGGTTATTAACAGAGTTAATAAACAGTACTATGTAGTAGGGTTATTAACAGGGTTAATAAACAGTACTATGTAGTAGGGTTATTAACAGGGTTAATAAACAGTACTATGTAGTAGGGTTATTAACAGGGTTAATAAACAGTACTATGTAGTAGGGTTATTAACAGGGTTAATAAACAGTACTATGTAGTAGGGTTATTAACAGGGTTAATAAACAGTACTATGTAGTAGGGTTATTAACAGGGTTAATAAACAGTAAGGTTAGGGTTATTAACAGGGTTAATGAGCAGTCGGGTTATTAACAGGGTTAATACACAGTAGGGTTACTAACAGGGTTCATTAACAGTACTATGTATTAGGTTTATTAACATGGTTAATAATCAGTAGGGTTATTAACAGGGTTAATAAACAGTAGGGTTATTAACAGGGTTAATAAACAGTAGGGTTATTAACAGGGTTAATAAACAGTAGGGTTATTAACAGGGTTAATAAACAGTACTGTTATTAACAGGGTTAATAAACAGTACTGTTATTAACAGGGACAATAAACAGTACTATGTAGTAGGGTTATTAACAGGGTTAATAAACAGTACTATGATGTAGGGTTATTAACAGGGTTAATACACAGGTTTATTAACAAGGTTAATAAACAGTAGGGTTACTAACAGGGTTAATAAACAGTAGGGTTATTAACAGGGTTAATAAACAGTAGGGTTATTAACAGGGTTAATAAACAGTAGGGTTATTAACAGGGTTAATAAACAGTAGGGTTATTAACAGGGTTAATAAACAGTAGGGTTATTAACAGGGTTAATAAACAGTAGGGTTGTTAACAGGGTTAATAAACAGTAGGGTTATTAACAGGGTTAATAAACAGTAGGGTTATTAACAGGGTTAATAAACAGTAGGGTTATTAACAGGGTTAATAAACAGTAGGGTTACTAACAGTGTCAATAAACAGCAGGGTTACTAACAGGGTTAATGAACAGTAGGGTTCCTAACAGGGTTAAATAAACAGGGTTCTTAACAGGTTTAATAAACAGTAGGGTTATTAACAGGTTTAATATACAGTACTATGTAGTAGGGTTATTAACAGGGTTAATAAACATTAGGGTTATTAACAGGGTTAATAACAGGGTTAATAAACAGTACTATGTAGTAGGGTTATTAACAGGGTTAATAAACAGTAGGGTTAATAACAGGGTTAATAAACAGTACTATGTAGTAGAGTTACTAACAGGGTTAATAAACAGTAGGGTTATTAACAGTACTATGTAGTAGGGTTATTAACAGGGTTAATAAATAGTAGGGTTATTAACAGGGTTAATAAACAGTAGAGTTATTAACAGGGTTAATAAACAGTAGGGTTATTAACAAGTGCCATGCTCTACCAACTGAACCCAAAGTTCAATGCTCTACCAACTGAACCCAAAGTGCCATGCTCTACCAACTGAACCCAAAGTGCCATGCTCTCCCAACTGAACCCAAAGTGCCATGCTCTCCCAACTGAACCCAAAGTGCCATGCTCTCCCAACTGAACCCAAAGTGCCATGCTCTCCCAACTGAACCCAAAGTGCCATGCTCTCCCAACTGAACCCAAAGTGCCATGCTCTCCCAACTGAACCCAAAGTGCCATGCTCTCCCAACTGAACCCAAAGTGCCATGCTCTCCCAACTGAACCCAAAGTGCCATGCTCTCCCAACTGAACCCAAAGTGCCATGCTCTCCCAACTGAACCCAAAGTGCCATGCTCTCCCAACTGAACCCAAAGTGCCATGCTCTCCCAACTGAACCCAAAGTGCCATGCTCTCCCAACTGAACCCAAAGTGCCATGCTCTCCCAACTGAACCCAAAGTGCCATGCTCTCCCAACTGAACCCAAAGTGCCATGCTCTCCCAACTGAACCCAAAGTGCCATGCTCTACCAACTGAACCCAAAGTGCCATGCTCTACCAAATGATTCACAGGGGACACTGTGATACTTAAGTATATTTTTGCAATTACATTTGCTTTTGATACTTACGTATATTTCAAAGCAAATACTTTTAGACTTTTACTCAAGTAAGTTTTAACTGGGTGACTTTGACTTTAGTCATTTTCTATTAAGCTATCTTTACTTTAACTCAAGTATGACAATTGTTATTTTTCCACCACTGTTATCTAGTAGGGTTAATGAACAGTACTACACTACATGACCGAAAGTATGTGGACACCTGCTCATCTCATTCAAAAATCATGGGTATTAACATGGAGATGGTCCCCCTTTGCTGCTATAACAGCCTCCACTATTCTATTCCTATCTGTCATATCTTTAATCTGAGCCTAGAGGAAAGTTTTTGTCCTCAGGCCTGGAGGGAAGCCAAAGTCATTCCGCTACCCGATAGTGGTAAAGTGGCCTTTACTGGATCTAACAGCAGACCTATCAGCTTGCTATCAGCTTGCTGCCAGCTCTTAGCAAACGGTTGGAAAAAACAGTGTTTGTATCAAGGCACAAGGTGAGACCCAGATGCAGACACAGGAGGCAGATGGTTGGAGTCTTACCATGTTTATTCATCCAAAAAGGGGGTTAGGCAAGAGAATGGTCGTGTACAGGCAAAAGGTCAAAACCAGAGTCCAATAGGTACCGAAAAGCAGGCAGATTCAAGGTCAGGGCAGGCAGGCTGATCAGGCAGGCGGGAAAGTAGTCCAGAGTCAGGCAGGAGTCAATACCAGGAAGACTATCAAAAGGAGAATGGGGAAAAACACGTTGGTTGACTTGACTGACATACAAGATGAACTGGCACAGAGAGACAGGAAACACAGGGCTAAATACACTGGTACAGAGAGACAGGAAACACAGGGATAAATACACTGGTACAGAGAGACAGGAAACACAGGGATTAATACACTGGCACAGAGAGACAGGAAACACAGGGATAAATACACTGGGACAGAGAGACATGAAACACAGGGATAAATACACTGGTACAGAGAGACAGGAAACACAGGGATAAATACACTGGTACAGAGAGACAGGAAACACAGGGATAAATACACTGGTACAGAGAGACAGGAAACACAGGGATAAATACACTGGTACAGAGAGACAGGAAACACAGGGATAAATACACTGGTACAGAGCGACAGGAAACACAGGGATAAATACACTGGTACAGAGAGACAGGAAACACAGGGATAAATACACTGGCACAGAGAGACAGGAAACACGGATAAATACACTGGTACAGAGAGACAGGAAACACAGGGATAAATACACTGGTACAGAGAGACAGGAAAAACAGGGATACATACACTGGCACTGAGAGACAGGAAACACAGGGATAAATACACTGGTACAGAGAGACAGGAAACACAGGGATAAATACACTAGTACAGAGAGACAGGAAACACAGGGATAAATACACTGGTACAGAGAGACAGGAAACACAGGGATAAATACACTGGTACAGAGAGACAGGAAACACAGGGATAAATACACTGGTACAGAGAGACAGGAAACACAGGGATAAATACACTGGCCCAGAGAGACAGGAAACACAGGGATAAATACACTGGTACAGAGAGACAGGAAACACAGGGCTAAATACACTGGGACAGAGAGACAGGAAACACAGGGATAAGTACACTGGTACAGAGAGACAGGAAACACAGGGATAAATAGACTGGGGAAAACAAGCGACACCTGGAGGGGGTGGAGACAATAACGAGGACAGGTGAAACTGATCAGGGTGTGACAGTACCCCTCCCCCTCTAGGGACACTACCTGGTTGCCCGGGGTGTCGGCGATGAGGGCTGGAACCAGGATGTCTCTAGCGGGAACCCAGCACCTCTCCTCCAAGCCGTAACCCTCCCAATCAACGAGGTACTGGAATAACCCCTGCCCCGTGGTTGAACACCCAGGAGACTCGGTGAAACATAAGATATTACAGTTTTTAATGTCCCGTTGGTAGGATATACGTGCTTGTAGTTTGTCCACTTTATTATCCAGTGATTGTATGTTGGCCAATAGTACCGATGGCAAAGGCAGATTAGCCACTCGTTGCCAGCTACTTATCAGGCACCCCAATCTCCTTCCGCGGTATCTCTGTCTCTTTCTCCTGCGAATTATTGGGATGAGGTCCTTGTCGGGTGTCTGGAGTAAATCCCTCTCGCCCGACTCATTAAAGAAAAATTATTCGTCCATTTCAAGGTGAGTAATCGCTGTTCTGATTGTCCAGAAGCTCTTTTCGGTCATAAGAGATGGTAGCAGCAACATTATGTACACAATAAGTTACAAACAACGTGAAAAAACAAACACAATAGCACGGTTGGTTAAGAACCAACAAAACTGCAGCCATCCTCTCTGGCCCCATCTTCAATATTTAATGTAGGCTACGGTGTGCCTTTAAAACAACAATGTAGTTCTGTTCTTCAAATGTATTTATAAAGCCCTTCTTACATCAGCTGATATTTCAAAGTTATGTACAGAAACCCAGCCTAAAACCCCCAAACAGCAAGCAATGCAGGTGTAGAAGCACAGTGGCTAGGAAAAACTCCCTAGAAAGGCCAAAACCTAGGAAGAAACCTAGAGAGGAACCAGGCTATGAGGGGTGGCCAGTCCTCTTCTAGCTGTGCCGGGTGGAGATTATAACATAACATGGCCAAGATGTTCAAATGTTCTTAGATGACCAGCAGGGTCAAATAATAATAATCACAGTGGTTGTATAGGGTGCAACAGGTCAGCACCTCAGGAGTAAATGTCAGTTGGCTTTTCATAGCCGATCATTCAAAGTATCTCTACCGCTCCTGCTGTCTCTAGATAGTTGAAAACAGCAGGTCTGGGACAGGTAGCACGTCCGGTGAACAGGTCAGGGTTCCATAGCTGCAGGCAGAACAGTTGAAACTGGAGCAGCAGCACAACCAGGTGGACTGGGGACAGCAAGGAGTCATCAGGCCAGATTGTCCTGAGGCATGGTCCTAGGGCTCAGGTCCTCCGAGAGAGAGAAAGAAATAGAGAAAGAGAGAATTAGAGAGAGCATACTTAAATTCACACAGGACACTGGATAAGACAGGAGAAGTACTCCAGATATAACAGACTGACCCTAGCCACCGACACATAAACTACTGCAGCATAAATACTGGAGGCAGAGACAGGAGGGATCGGGGTACACTGTGGCCCCGTCTGACGATACCCCCGGACAGGGCCAAACAGGCAGGATATAACCCCACCTACTTTACCAAAGCACAGCCCCCACACCACTAGAGGGATATCTTCAACCACCAACTTACAAGGCCGATTATAGCCCACAAAGATCTCTGCCACGGCACAACCCAAGGGGGGGAAGATCACGTCAGTGACTCAACCCACTCAAGTGACGCACCCCTCCTAGGGACGGCAAGGAAGAGCACCAGTAAGCCAGTGGCTCAGCCTCTGTAACAGGGTTAGAGGCAGAGAATCCCAGTGTCTATTAATGTTCTGTGTTATGTCATGTTTTGTGTGGACCCCAGGAAGAGTAGCTGCTGCTTTTGCAACAGCTAATGGAGCTAATAATCCTAATAAAATATCAAACAGTGTAGGTGAGAATAGAGGGACTCAAATTAGCCTGATAATGTGGTTCAAATGACAAATAGTAAAAACACATGAAACAATGTTAAACATTAAGGCACGAATGGAAATCACTAATAAGAACTACTTACACTTGACAAAAAATTATAATAAAAGTTAATAATTTTATCATTTAAGTAAAAGGGACCTTACATTTTTATGTTGTTCAGAATATATAAAGCAATTTAGTTCTTAAAACACAAAACAGTTCAGTATTTAGACCTTAAAGAGATGGAAATGTCACTTAATTAAGTACTGACCACTGACATCAGTACTGAACACTGACATCAGTACTGAACACTGACATCAGTACTGAACACTGACATCAGTACTGAACACTGACATCAGTACTGACC
Organism: Oncorhynchus clarkii lewisi; assembly: GCF_045791955.1. Classification (NCBI taxonomy): domain Eukaryota; kingdom Metazoa; phylum Chordata; class Actinopteri; order Salmoniformes; family Salmonidae; genus Oncorhynchus; species Oncorhynchus clarkii. Next base: position 403,710 of record NC_092155.1, on the reverse strand, counting down.
ACTGACATCGGTACTGAACACTGACATACTTTGAGTTGGGTTACTCCAAAGGTTCTGGGCAGCGGGTTTCCACCAAAAAATAGACTTTTTACATTTACATGTTAGTCATTTAGCAGACACTCTTATCCAGAGAGACTTACGGTTAGTGCATTTATCTTAAGATAGCTAACAGTAAAACCAACATTAGGACACGTGTGAGAGACCAGCTTTAGGGAGATGTCTCTCTCCCTGAGATCAGTCAGGTCTCCTGTTGTTGAAGAACCCTTAATGCTACTCATCTAGAACACACCATTAACTATACCTAATAATATGAATAATAGTATCATTATTATTTATAACGTGAAATAATAACTGTTCTGTAAAGATTATCTTACATATTCTGCCACTTTTAAACCTCATATTGATGATTACCGACAGACACTGGCATTGTGCTGGGGATAATGAAAATGAGGTTGAAAAGTGGTGGAATTGCCCTTTTAAGATGATTAATTTGTCTGTATCAATTGTTAATAAATGTGATTGAATTCGTTCCTATCAATGGAACCGAGTAGAGTATGTTACAGTAGATTATAATACGACACATTAAAGCTTCTACATAGAGCTCCTAACTAAATACTATATACCATCTACTAACTAACTAAACATGAGCTATAAACTAACATCGTTACTGGGGGGTGTCGAGAGAGAGTCTCTCCCATCCTCTCCTCCCCCTCTTCTGTCTGGGCCAGGAATTCCAACGACGTGGCAGAGAGATTCACATTTCACTTCTTTTCAAGAACTTTCTGTGGCCGCAAGGCAGGAAAATCCCCGCTTCTAACTTCCATCTGTCCTGCTCCCATTGGTCCACACTCGGTCCGTCTGGTGCTCTGATTGGGTGTCATCCCATCGATCACTCCTCTGCTGCTTCTCATTGCTCGAACCCGGTTGAAAGGGGCGGGGTAACGGTATGTTGACAGAATATTCCTACTGCGCAGGGCGAATCATCTTCGTTACTGAAAGAGAGCGAGAGAGGGAGACATATTATATACTGTAGTCTACAGTAGCCAAATTACACCCGGAAAGTCTCACCACCAAGGCCATGGAGTCGAGTTGGATCGCCGTGGTCTGTGTGCTCCTACTCGGTTTGATGCAGAGCAGCCTCGGAGCGGAGCAGCGGGTCATCCCTCCAGGTAAACCCGTTTCCGTCCAACACAGCCCACTCACACCGCTAGCTGGAACTCCGTTAGCTAAATGTATCGATCCAGTAATATTGACTTTATCTGATAGTGACGGTGGGGAATCGGGTCAGCAAGTAGCGGGACCATGTATCAGACCCTGCATGTATAACTCTAACCAGCCGGGTAGGCAGGGACCGGAGTTAGGAGGGCCAGCCGGGTAGACAGGGACCGGGGTTAGGAGGGCCAGCCGGGTAGACAGGGACCGGGGTTAGGAGGGCCAGCCGGGTAGACAGGGACCGGGGTTAGGAGGGCCAGCCGGGTAGACAGGGACCGGGGTTAGGAGGGCCAGCCGCGTAGGCAGGGACCGGGTTTGGAGGGCCAGCCGGGTAGGCAGGGACCGGGGTTAGGAGGGCCAGCCGCGTAGGCAGGGACCGGGGTTAGGAGGGCCAGCCGCGTAGGCAGGGACCGTGGTTAGGAGGGCCAGCCGGGTAGGCAGGGACCGGGGTTAGGAGGGCCAGCCGGGTAGGCAGGTACCGGGTTTGGAGGGCCAGCCGGGTAGGCAGGGACCGGGGTTAGGAGGGCCAGCCGGGTAGGCAGGGACCGGGGTTAGGAGGGCCAACCGGGTAGGCAGGGACCGGGGTTAGCAGGGCCCGCCGGGTAGGCAGGGACCGGGGTTAGGAGGGCCAGCTATGTAGTAGCGGCAGATAGCGGGGCAACTTCAGGGTAACGTCGTGGTGGTAGGAATAGGGGTCGCCATTTATAGTATGCTAGGAATTGCAATTGGTACAATATGAAACTAATTTGCAATACGTATAATATATGATTGATTTCAATGTGTTGTGGCTAATGTTAGCTAGGTGGCTAGGCCCTAGGTTAAGGGTTAAGGGTTAGGTTAAACAGTTAAGGTTAGAGGAAGGGTTAGCTAACATGCTAAGTAGCTAAAAGTAGATGAGATGAAAACACGCTACCTTTGGGGTTGCTAGACGTTAGAGTTATTCTCCACACCAACCACCCTCCTTTCGGGTTTGCAGTAACCTACTGTCTTATTGGACGTAATATATCATACCCGACGGGTCTAAATGTAACCTACTGTCTTATTGGACGTAATATATCATACCAGACGGGTCAAAATGTAACCTACTGTCTTATTGGACGTAATATATCATACCAGACGGGTCTAAATGTAACCTACTGTCTTATTGGACGTAATATATCATACCAGACGGGTCTAAATGTAACCTACTGTCTTATTGGATGTAATATATCATACCAGACGGGTCTAAATGTAACCTACTGTCTTATTGGACGTAATATATCATACCAGACGGGTCTAAATGTAACCTACTGTCTTATTGGACGTAATATATCATACCAGACGGGTCTAAATGTAACCTACTGTCTTATTGGACGTAATATATCATACCAGACGGGTCAAAATGTAACCTACTGTCTTATTGGACGTAATATATCATACCAGACGGGTCTAAATGTAACCTACTGTCTTATTGGACGTAATATATCATACTAAACGGGTCTAAATGTAACCTACTGTCTTATTGGACGTAATATATCATACTAAACGGGTCAAAATGTAACCTACTGTCTTATTGGACGTATTATATCATACTAAACGGGTCAAAATGTAACCTACTGTCTTATTGGACGTAATATATCATACCCGACGGGTCAAAATGTAACCTACTGTCTTATTGGACGTAATATATCATACCCGACGGGTCAAAATGTAACCTACTGTCTTATTGGATGTAATATATCATACTAAACGGGTCAAAATGTAACCTACTGTCTTATTGGACGTAATATATCATACCAGACGGGTCAAAATGTAACCTACTGTCTTATTGGACATAATATATCATACCCGACGGGTCAAAATGTAACCTACTGTCTTATTGGACGTAATATATCATACTCGACGGGTCTAAATGTAACCTACTGTCTTATTGGACGTAATATATCATACTAAACGGGTCTAAATGTAACCTACTGTCTTATTGGACGTAATATATCATACCCGACGGGTCAAAATGTAACCTACTGTCTTATTGGATGTAATATATCATACTAAACGGGTCTAAATGTAACCTACTGTCTTATTGGACGTAATATATCATACTAAACGGGTCTAAATGTAACCTACTGTCTTATTGGACGTAATATATCATACTAAACGGGTCAAAATGTAACCTACTGTCTTATTGGACGTAATATATCATACTAAACGGGTCAAAATGTAACCTACTGTCTTATTGGACGTAATATATCATACCAGACGGGTCTAAATGTAACCTACTGTCTTATTGGACGTAATATATCATACCAGACGGTTCAAAATGTAACCTACTGTCTTATTGGACGTAATATATCATACCAGACGGGTCTAAATGTAACCTAAAGTAATGTCCTAAATTGAGTGGCACTGATGTTAGTAAAATATAATATTGTAACGACTCGGCATAGTCGATAGCGCACCGGACTTCGGGCTAGAAGGTCGAAGGTTCGAGACCTGCTCCCTGCTGTTTCATGACAATACGTTTTGCTCTGGGAGGAGGCTCTGCCTCTAGTTACAGAAGTACCGGTATCCCCTGTATACAGCCTCATTATTGTTATTTTATTGTGTCACTTTTGTTTGTTTTTAACTTTAGTTTATTTCGTAAATATTTTCTTCACTCTATTTCTTGAACTGCATTGTTGGTTGTGGGCTTGTCAGTAAGCATTTCATGGTAAGGTCGTATTCTGTTGTATTCAGCGCATGTGACTAATAAGATTTGATGTGTGATGTTTGGTCCAAGGAGGCCTTCGGCAGCTGGATGTGTTGACACAACCAAAGATGCAGCTGTTTTACTGGGCCGAGGATAGAGATACACTACCGTTCAAAAGTTTGGGGTCACTTAGAAATGTCCTTGTGACTCCGGGATGCTGCCCTTCTAGGCAGAGTTGCCAAGAAAACGCCATATCTCAGACTGGCCAATAAAAATAAACGATTAAGATGAGCAAAAGAACACAGACACTGGACCATCCTGGACTCACCTCTTCACTGTTGACGTTGCGGGTACTATTTAATGAAGCTGCCAGTTGAGGACTTGTGAGGCGTCTGTTTCTCAAACTAGACACTCTAATGTACTTATCCACTTGCTCAGTTGTGCATCGGGGCCTCCCACTCCTCTTTCTATTCTGGTTAGAGACAGTTTGCGTTGTTCTGTGAAGGGAGTAGTATACATCGTTGTACAAGATCTTGACTGTCTTGGCAATTTCTCGCATGGCATAGCCTTCATTTCTCAGAACAAGAATAGACTGATGCATTTCGGAAGAAAGGTCTTTGTTTCTGGCCATTTTGAGCCTGTAATCGAACCCACAAATGCTGATGCTCCAGATACTCAACTAGTCTAAAGGAGGCCAGTTTTATTGCTTCTTTAATCAGGACAACAGTTTTCAGCTGTGCTAACATAATTGCAAAAGTGTTTTCTAATGATCAATTAGCCTTTTAAAATTATAAACTTGGATTAGTTAACACAATGTTCCATTGGAACACAGGAGTGATGTTTGCTGATAATGGGCCTATGTAAGCCTATGTAGATATTCCATTAAAAATCAGCCATTTCCAGCAGCAACAGTCATTTACAACATTAACAATGTCTACACTGTATTTCTGATCAATTTTATGTTATTTTAATGGACCACAAAAATGTGTTTTTCTTTAAAAAACAAGGACATTTCTAAGTGACCCCAAACTTGAACAGTAGTGTAGATGGGTGCTAGGAGCTAGAAGCTAGGAGCAGAAGCTAGGAGCTAGAAGCTCTTGAAATTAGTAGCTAGGAGCTAGAAGCTAGAGCAGAAGCTAGGAGCTAGAAGCTCTTGAAATTAGAAGCTAGTAGCTAGGAGCTAGAAGCTCTTGAAATTAGAAGCTAGGAGCTCTTGAAATTAGAAGCTAGGAGCTCTTGAAATTAGAAGCTAGGAGCTAGGAGCTCTTGCAATTAGAAGCTAGGAGCTCTTGAAATTAGAAGCTAGGAGCTCTTGAAATTAGAAGCTAGGTGCTCTTGAAATTAGAAGCTAGGAGCTCTTGAAATTAGAAGCTAGGAGCTAGGAGCTCTTGAAATTAGAAGCTAGTAGCTATGTGCTGTATTATAGTATTGGTGCTGTGTTGTTAACATAAACTACTCTTTGTAAACTGTCCTGATGATACCATAATATTTACATGTAACCAGCTAACATTAGTACAAAGTGTTCCAGTTTGAAACTGGGTCTGTTTGATGTAACTGTGTTACTTCGCATGTTACTGAGAGTCAATCATCACTAGGAGACAACTCAGCTGATGTGGAGAGAGAGGTGTTAAAGAACCTTCTGCACCCCCTAACACCCCCCCCCCCCCCCCCCCCCCCCCCCCCCCACACACACACACACACACTACTCCATGTCTCTTAGCACATACAGCAGCATACAGGCTACGTGTGGAATATCCTCTGACCAGCCGGCTGGAGAGACAAGGGAGCGTTTGTGATTCCCACCTTCCTGCCCTCTCTCCTCTCCCCCTTCTTATCCCCTTTCCTCCTCCTCTCCCCCTTCTTATCCCCTTTCCTCCTCCTCTCCCCCTTCTTATCCCCTTTCCTCCTCCTCTCTCCTCTCCCCCTTCTTATCCCCTTTCCTCCTCCTCCTCTCTCCTCTCCCCCTTCTTATCCCCTTTCCTCCTCCTCCTCCTCTCTCCTCTCCCCCTTCTTATCCCCTTTCCTCCTCTCCCCCTTCTTATCCCCTTTCCTCCTCCTCTCTCCTCTCCCCCTTCTTATCCCCTTTCCTCCTCCTCTCTCCCCTTCACCCCCCCCCCTCTCTCACCCCTTTCCTCCTCTCTCCTCTCCCCCTTCTTATCCCCTTTCCTCCTCCTCTCTCCCCTTCACCCCCCCTCTCTCTCACCCCTTTCCTCCTCTCTCCTCTCCCCCTTCTTATCCCCTTTCCTCCTCCTCTCTCCCCTTCACCCCCCCTCTCTCACCCCTTTCCTCCCCCTCTCCCCCTCTTTTCCTCCCTGAGGAAATGCAGGGGAAATCCATTCCCAGATTCCCAGTCCTAGAAAGAGTATTATGGCTCTGGATGGAAAGAGTCAGTCAGCCTTAGTCAACAGCTGGATCTTCTGTGGAGCCGGGGGGGTTAGCCTAGTCGCCTGAGGGGGGTTAGTCGCCTAGGGGGGTCGCCTGAGGGGGGTTAGCCTAGTCGCCTGAGGGGGGTTAGCCTAGTCGCCTGAGGGGGGTTAGCCTAGTCGCCTGAGGGGGGGTTAGCCTAGTCGCCTGAGGGGGGGTTAGCCTAGTCGCCTGAGGGGGGGTTAGCCTAGTTCGCCTGAGGGGGGGTTTAGCCTAGTCGCCTGAGGGGGGTTAGCCTAGTCGTCTGGGTGGGGTGGGGGGGTTAGCCTAGTCGTCTGAGGGGGAGGGTTAGCCTAGTCGTCTGAGGGGGGGGTTAGCCTAGTCGTCTGAGGGGGGGGTTAGCCTAGTCGTCTGAGGGGGGGTTAGCCTAGTCGTCTGAGGGGGGGTTAGCCTAGTCGTCTGAGGGGGGTTAGCCTAGTCGCCTGAGGGGGGGTTAGCCTAGTCGCCTGAGGGGGGGTTAGCCTAGTCGCCTGAGGGGGGGTTAGCCTAGTTGCCTGAGGGGGGTTAGCCTAGTCGCCTGAGGGGGGTTAGCCTAGTCGGTGGGGTGGGGGGGTTAGCCTAGTCGTCTGAGGGGGGGGGTTAGCCTAGTCGTCTGAGGGGGGTTAGCCTAGTCGTCTGGGGGGGGGGGGGGGGGGGTTAGCCTAGTCGTCTGAGGGGGGTTAGCCTAGTCGTCTGGGTGGGGGGGGGGTTAGCCTAGTCGTCTGGGTGGGGGGAGTTAGCCTAGTCGTCTGGGTGGGGGGAGTTAGCCTAGTCGTCTGAGGGGGGTTAGCCTAGTCGTCTGAGGGGGGTTAGCCTAGTCGTCTGGGTGGGGGGAGTTAGCCTAGTCGTCTGAGGGGGGTTAGCCTAGTCGTCTGAGGGGGGTTAGCCTAGTCGTCTGAGGGGGGTTAGCCTAGTCGTCTGAGGGGGGTTAGCCTAGTCGTCTGAGGGGGGGTTAGCCTAGTCGTCTGAGGGGGGGTTAGCCTAGTCGTCTGAGGGGGGGTTAGCCTAGTCGTCTGAGGGGGGGTTAGCCTAGTCGTCTGAGGGGGGGTTAGCCTAGTCGTCTGAGGGGGGGTTAGCCTAGTCGTCTGAGGGGGGGTTAGCCTAGTCGTCTGAGGGGGGGTTAGCCTAGTCGTCTGAGGGGGGGTTAGCCTAGTCGTCTGAGGGGGGGTTAGCCTAGTCGTCTGGGTGGGGGGGGGGTTTAGCCTAGTCGTCTGAGGGTGGTTAGCCTAGTCGTCTGGGTGGGGGGAGTTAGCCTAGTCGTCTGAGGGGGGTTAGCCTAGTCGTCTGAGGGGGGTTAGCCAAGTCTTCTGAGGGGGGGTTATTCTAGTCGTCTGGGTGGGGGGAGTTAGCCTAGTCGTCTGAGGGGGGTTAGCCTAGTTGTCTGAGGGGGGTTAGCCTAGTTGTCTGAGGGGGGTTAGCCTAGTCGTCTGAGGGGGGTTAGCCTAGTCGTCTGAGGGGGGTTAGCCTAGTCGTCTGAGGGGGGTTAGCCTAGTCGTCTGAGGGGGGTTAGCCTAGTCGTCTGAGGAGGGTTAGCCTAGTCGTCTGAGGGGGGTTAGCCTAGTCGTCTGAGGGGGGTTAGCCTAGTCGTCTGGGTGGGGGGGGGGGGGGGGTTAGCCTAGTCGTCTGAGGGGGGTTAGCCTAGTTGTCTGAGGGTGGTTAGCCTAGTCGTCTGGGGGGTGTTAGCCTAGTCGTCTGGGTGGGGGAGTTAGCCTAGTCGTCTGAGGGGGTTAGCCTAGTCGTCTGAGAGGTGTTAGCCTAGTCGTCTGGGTGGGGGGAGTTAGCCTAGTCGTCTGAGGGGGGGGGGGGGGGGGGGTTAGCATAGTCGTCTGAGGGGGGTTAGCCTAGTCGTCTGATGGGGGTTAGCCTAGTCGTCTGAGGGGGGTTAGCCTAGTCGTCTGAGGGGGGGTTAGCCTAGTCGTCTGGGTGGGGGGAGTTAGCCTAGTCGTCTGAGGGGGGTTAGCCTAGTCGTCTGGGGGGGGTTAGCCTAGTCGTCTGGGTGGGGTGGGGGGGTTAGCCTAGTCATCTGAGGGGGGGGGGGGGTTAGCCTAGTCGTCTGAGGGGGGTTAGCCTAGTCGTCTGAGGGGGGGGTTAGCCAAGTCGTCTGAGGGGGGGGGTTAGCCTAGTCGTCTGGGTGGGGGGAGTTAGCCTAGTCGTCTGAGGGGGGGGGTTTAGCCTAGTCGTCTGAGGGGGGTTAGCCTAGTCGTCTGGGGGGGGGGGTTAGCCTAGTCGTCTGAGGGGGGTTAGCCAAGTCGTCTGAGGGGGGGGGGGGTTAGCCTAGTCGTCTGGGTGGGGGGAGTTAGCCTAGTCGTCTGAGGGGGGGGGGGGTTAGCCTAGTCGTCTGAGGGGGGTTAGCCTAGTCGTCTGGGGGGGGGTTAGCCTAGTCGTCTGAGGGGGGTTAGCCTAGTCGTCTGGGTGGGGGGGGTTAGCCTAGTCGTCTGAGGGGGGTTAGCCTAGTCGTCTGGGTGGGGGGAGTTAGCCTAGTCGTCTGAGGGGGGTTAGCCTAGTTGTCTGAGGGGGGTTAGCCAAGTCTTCTGAGGGGGGGGGGGGGGTTAGCCTAGTCGTCTGGGTGGGGGGAGTTAGCCTAGTCGTCTGAGGGGGGTTAGCCTAGTCGTCTGAGGGGGGTTAGCCTAGTCGTCTGGGTGGGGGGAGTTAGCCTAGTCGTCTGAGGGGGGTTAGCCTAGTCGTCTGAGGGGGGTTAGCCAAGTCGTCTGAGGGGGGTTAGCCAAGTCGTCTGAGGGGGGTTAGCCAAGTCGTCTGAGGGGGGTTAGCCTAGTCGTCTGAGGGGGGGGTTAGCCTAGTCGTCTGAGGGGGGGAGTTAGCCTAGTCGTCTGAGGGGGGGAGTTAGCCTAGTCGTCTGAGGGGGGTTAGCCTAGTCGTCTGGGGGGGTTAGCCTAGTCGTCTGGGGGGGGTTAGCCTAGTCGTCTGGGTGGGGGGAGTTAGCCTAGTCGTCTGAGGGGGGTTAGCCTAGTCGTCTGAGGGGGGGTTAGCCTAGTCGTCTGGGTGGGGGGGGGGGGGGGGTTAGCCTAGTCGTCTGAGGGTGGTTAGCCTAGTCGTCTGGGTGGGGGGAGTTAGTCTAGTCGTCTGAGGGGGGTTAGCCTAGTCGTCTGGGTGGGGGGAGTTAGCCTAGTCGTCTGAGGGGGGTTAGCCTAGTCGTCTGATGGGGGTTAGCCTAGTCGTTTGAGGGGGGTTAGCCTAGTCGTCTGAGGGGGGGTTAGCCTTGTCGTCTGGGTGGGGGGAGTTAGCCTAGTCGTCTGAGGGGGGTTAGCCTAGTCGTCTGGGGGGGGTTAGCCTAGTCGTCTGGGTGGGGTGGGGGGGTTAGCCTAGTCGTCTGAGGGGGGGGGGGGTTAGCCTAGTCGTCTGAGGGGGGTTAGCCTAGTCGTCTGAGGGGGGGGTTAGCCAAGTCGTCTGAGGGGGGGGGGTTAGCCTAGTCGTCTGGGTGGGGGGAGTTAGCCTAGTCGTCTGAGGGGGGGGGGTTAGCCTAGTCGTCTGAGGGGGGTTAGCCTAGTCGTCTGGGGGGGGGGTTAGCCTAGTCGTCTGAGGGGGGTTAGCCAAGTCGTCTGAGGGGGGGGGGGGGTTAGCCTAGTCGTCTGGGTGGGGGGAGTTAGCCTAGTCGTCTGAGGGGGGGGGGGGGTTAGCCTAGTCGTCTGAGGGGGGTTAGCCTAGTCGTCTGGGTGGGGGGAGTTAGCCTAGTCGTCTGAGGGGGGTTAGCCTAGTCGTCTGAGGGGGGTTAGCCAAGTCTTCTGAGGGGGGGGGGGGGTTAGCCTAGTCGTCTGGGTGGGGGGAGTTAGCCTAGTCGTCTGAGGGGTGATAGCCTAGTCGTCTGAGGGGGGTTAGCCTAGTCGTCTGAGGGGGGTTAGCCTAGTCGTCTGAGGGGGGTTAGCCTAGTCGTCTGAGGGGGGGTTAGCCTAGTCGTCTGGGTGGGGGGGGGGGGGGGGGGGGGTTAGCCTTGTCGTCTGAGGGTGGTTAGCCTAGTCGTCTGGGTGGGGGGAGTTAGTCTAGTCGTCTGAGGGGGGTTAGCCTAGTCGTCTGGGTGGGGGGAGTTAGCCTAGTCGTCTGAGGGGGGTTAGCCTAGTCGTCTGAGGGGGGTTAGCCAAGTCGTCTGAGGGGGGTTAGCCAAGTCGTCTGAGGGGGGTTAGCCTAGTCGTCTGAGGGGGGGTTAGCCTAGTCGTCTGGGTGGGGGGGGTTAGCCTAGTCGTCTGAGGGGGGGTTAGCCTAGTCGTCTGGGTGGGGGGGGGGGTTTAGCCTAGTCGTCTGAGGGTGGTTAGCCTAGTCGTCTGGGTGGGGGGAGTTAGCCTAGTCGTCTGAGGGGGGTTAGCCTAGTCGTCTGGGTGGGGGGAGTTAGCCTAGTCGTCTGAGGGGGGTTAGCCTAGTCGTCTGAGGGGGGTTAGCCAAGTCGTCTGAGGGGGGTTAGCCAAGTCGTCTGAGGGGGGTTAGCCAAGTCGTCTGAGGGGGGGTTAGCCTAGTCGTCTGAGGGGGGGTTAGCCTAGTCGTCTGAGGGGGGGTTAGCCTAGTCGTCTGGGTGGGGGGAGTTAGCCTAGTCGTCTGAGGGGGTTAGCCTAGTTGTCTGGGGGGGGTTAGCCTAGTCGTCTGGGGAGGGTTAGCCTAGTCTTCTGGGGAGGGGGGGGGGTTAGCCTAGTCGTCTGGGGGGGTTAGTGTCGTCTAGTCAATGGGGGTTTAGTTTCGTCTAGTCATCGGGGGGGTTAGTTTTGTCTAGTCCTCTGCACTCACCTGGTTTAAAAATTAACAGTAAACATTACTCGCACAGAAGTTCCAAAAGAATAAAGACAAATGTCATATTATGTCTGTATACAGTGTTGTAACGATGTACTAATAGTTAAAGTACAAAAGGGAAAATAAATAAACATAAATATGGGTTGTATTTACAATGGTGTTTGTTCTTCACTGGTTGCCCTTTTCTTGTGGCAACAGGTCACAAATATTGCTGCTGTGATGGAACACTGGAATTTAATCCAGTAGATATGGGAGTTTATCAAGATCGGGTTTGTTTTCTAATTCTTTGTGGATCTGTGTAATCTGAGGGAAATATGTGTCTCTAATATGGTCATACATTGGACAGGAGGTTAGGAAGTGCAGCTCAGTTTCCACCTCATTTTGTGGGCAGTGAGCACATAACCTGTCTTCTCTTGAGAGCCATGTCTGCCTTTCTCAATAGCAAGGCTATGCTCACTGAGTCTGTACATAGTCAAAGCTTTTCTTAAGTTTGGGTCAGTCACAGTGGTCAGTTATTCTGCCACTGTGTACTCTCTGTTTAGGGCCAAATAGCATTCTAGTTTTCTGTTTTTTGTTCAATTCTTTCGAATGTTTCAAGTAATTATCTTACTGTTTTCTCATGATTAGGTTGGGTCTAATTGTGTTGCTTTTCCCTCCCTCTCCCCCTCTCCCTCCCTCTCCCCCTCCCTCTCCCTCTCCCCCTCCCCCTCCCTCTCCCCCTCCCCCTCCCTCTCCCCCTCCCTCTCTCCCTCCCTCTCCTATAGAGAATCTGTTGGTAATAACAGTAGCTACAGAGGACACTGATGGCTTCACCCGCTTTATGAGAACCAGCAAAGAGTTCAACTATACTGTTAAGGTATAAGGTACACCTACACACCTACACACCTACACACACCTCCACACACACCATCACACACACCATCACACACACCTACACACACCATCACACACACCTACACACACCTACAGTGAGTTAACTGGTCTAGGAACAGTGGGTTAACTGGTCTAGGAACAGTGGGTTAACTGGTCTAGGAACAGTGGGTTAACAGTGGCAGAACGACAGATTTGTACCTTGTCAGCTCGGGGGGTTTGAACTTGCAACCTTCCGGTTACTAGTCCAACACTCTAACCACTAGGCTACCCTGCCGCCCCTAGACACACTCCCACACCTAGACACACTCCCACACCTAGACACACTCCCACACACTCCCACACACACTCCCACACCTACACAGCCTCCCACACCTACACACACTCCCACACCTACACAGCCTCCCACACCTACACACACTCCCACACCTACACACACACCTACACACACAGACACACTGTCTCTCTGCACACCTACACACACACACACACACACTCCCCCACACACACACACTCCCACTCACCCACCCACACACACACACACAAACACACACACACACACACATTCACTGGAAAATATGTGTGTGTGTGATACGGGGTGTGTGTGTGTAGGTGCTGGGTCTAGGTGAACAGTGGAAGGGAGGAGATGTTGCTCGTACTGTAGGAGGAGGTCAGAAAGTTCGCTGGCTGAAGACAGAACTCCTCAAACACTCTGCCAAGAAGGACATGGTCATTATGTTTGTGGACAGGTGGGTCTACTGCAACACATGTTGTCTACACTAGCACGTCTCCACTAGCACGTCTACACTAGCTTGTGTTGTCTACACTAGCATGTCTACACTAGCTTGCGTTGTCTACACTAGCACGTCTAAACTAGCTTGTGTCGTCTCCACTAGCTTGTGTTGTCTCCACTAGCTTGTGTTGTCTACACTAGCACGTCTACACTAGCACGTCTACACTAGCTTGTGTTGTCTACACTAGCACGTCTACACTAGCTTGTGTTGTCTACACTAGCACGTCTAAACTAGCTTGTGTTGTCTAAACTAGCTTGTGTTGTCTAAACTAGCTTGTGTTGTCTCCACTAGCACGTCTCCACTAGCACGTCTCCACTAGCACGTCTCCACTAGCACGTCTCCACTAGCACGTCTCCACTGGCTTGTGTCGTCTCCACTAGCTTGTGTTGTGCTAGTGTAGACGTGCTAGTGTAGACAACACAAGCTAGTGTAGACAACACAAGCTAGTGTAGACGTGCTAGTGTAGACAACACAAGCTAGTGTAGACGTGCTAGTGTAGACAACACAAGCTAGTGTAGACGTGCTAGTGTAGACAACACAAGCTAGTGTAGACAACACAAGCTAGTTTAGACGTGCTAGTGTAGACAACACAAGCTAGTGTAGACGTGCTAGTGTAGACGTGCTAGTGTAGACGTGCTAGTGTAGACGTCTACACTAGCTTGTGTTGTCTACACTAGCACGTCTACACTAGCTTGTGTTGTCTACACTAGCACGTCTACACTAGCTTGTGTTGTCTACACTAGCACGTCTACACTAGCTTGTGTTGTCTACACTGTTGTCTACACTAGCTCGTGTTGTCTACACTAGCACGTCTCCACTAGCCTGTGTTGTCTACACTAGCACGTCTACACTAGCTTGTGTTGTCTACACTGTTGTCTACACTAGCTTGTGTTGTCTACACTAGCACGTCTACACTAGCTTGTGTTGTCTACACTGTTGTCTACACTAGCTTGTGTTGTCTACACTAGCACGTCTCCACTAGCCTGTGTTGTCTACACTGGCTTGTGTCGTCTCCACTAGCACGTCTCCACTAGCTTGTGTTGTCTACACTAGCACGTCTACACTAGCTTGTGTTGTCTACACTGTTGTCTACACTAGCTTGTGTTGTCTACACTAGCACGTCTCCACTAGCTTGTGTTGTCTACACTAGCTTGTGTTGTCTACACTAGCACGTCTACACTAGCACGTCTACACTAGCTTGTGTTGTCTACACTAGCTTGTGTTGTCTACACTAGCTTGTGTTGTCTACACTAGCTTGTGTTGTCTACACTAGCACGTCTACACTAGCTTGTGTTGTCTACACTAGCACGTCTACACGAGCTTGTGTTGTCTACACTAGCACGTCTACACTAGCTTGTGTTGTCTACACTAGCTTGTGTTGTCTACAATAGCTTGTGTTGTCTACACTAGCACGTCTACACTAGCTTGTGTTGTCTACACTAGCTTGTGTTGTCTACACTAGCTTGTGTTGTCTACACTAGCTTGTGTTGTCTACACTGTGTTGTCTACACTAGCTTGTGTTGTCTACACTAGCACGTCTACACTAGCACGTCTACACTAGCTTGTGTTGTCTACACTAGCACGTCTACACTAGCTTGTGTTGTCTACACTAGCACGTCTACACTAGCTTGTGTTGTCTACACTAGCACGTCTACACTAGCTTGTGTTGTCTACACTAGCTTGTGTTGTCTACACTAGCTTGTGTTGTCTACACTAGCACGTCTAAACTAGCTTGTGTTGTCTACACTAGCACGTCTACATTAGCACGTCTACACTAGCTTGTGTTGTCTACACTAGCACGTCTACACTAGCTTGTGTTGTCTACACTGTGTTGTCTACACTAGCTTGTGTTGTCTACACTAGCACGTCTACACTAGCTTGTGTTGTCTACATTAGCTTGTGTTGTCTACTCTAGCACGTCTACACTAGCTTGTGTTGTCTACACTAGCACGTCTACACTAGCTTGTGTTGTCTACACTAGCACGTCTGGCGTCTGCACTCCTGTCCTCTGTCTTTCCCCCTCTTCCTGTCCTCTGTCATTCCCCCTCTTCCTGTCCTTCCCCCTCTTCCTGTCCTTCCCCCTCTTCCTGTCCTTTCCCCTCTTCCTGTCCTTCCCTCTCTTCCTGTCCTTCCCTCCTCTTCCGGTCCTCTGTCCTTCCCCCTCTTCCTGTCCTTCCCTCTTTTCCTGTCCTTCCCTCCTCTTCCGGTCCTCTGTCCTTCCCCCTCTTCCTGTCCTTCCCTCTCTTCCTGTCCTCTGTCATTCCCTCCTCTTCCGGTCCTCTGTCCTTCCCTCCTCTTCCGGTCCTCTGTCCTTCCCTCTCTTCCTGGCCTTCCCTCTCTTCCTGGCCTTCCCTCTCTTCCTGGCCTTCCTTCTGTTCCTGTCCTTCCCTCTGTTCATGTCCTTCCCTCTGTTCCTGTCCTTCCCTCTGTTCCTGTCCTTCCCTCTGTTCCTGGCCTTCCCCCGCTTCCTGGCCTTCCCCCTCTTCCTGGCCTTCCCTCTCTTCCTGGCCTTCCCTCTCTTCCTGGGCTTCCCTCTCTTCCTGTCCTTCCCTCTCTTCCTGTCCTTCCCTCCTCTTCCTGTCCTCTGTCTTTCCTGTTCTTCCCCCTCTTCCAGTCCTCCCCCCTCTTCCAGTCCTCCCCCCTCTTCCTGGCCTTCCCTCTCTTCCTGGCCTTCCCTCTCTTCCTGGCCTTCCCTCTGTTCCTGTCCTTCCTTCTGTTCCTGTCCTTCCTTATGTTCCTGTCCTTCCCTCTGTTCCTGTCCTTCCCTCTGTTCCTGTCCTTCCCTCCTCTTCCTGTCCTCTGTCTTTCCTGTTCTTCCCCCTCTTCCTGTCCTCCCCCCTCTTCCTGGCCTTCCTTCTCTTCCTGGCCTTCCCTCTCTTCCTTGCCTTCCCTCCTCTTCCGGTCCTCTGTCCTTCCCTCCTCTTCCTGGTCTTCCCTCCTCTTCCTGTCCTTCCCCCTCTTCCTGTCCTCTGGCCTTCCCTACTTCCACTCGCTCCCTATTGAAACAATTCTTTGTTCTACCAACACACACACTCCTGAGACCTCTGCTATCTCTCTCTCTCTCTCTCTGTGTTTTTGTGGGGAGGGGGGGCTGTTTGATCAGCTGTTTGTGTTTGCGTGTTGCCCCACCCTCTCTGCTTGATCTAATATGACGTGGGCTGGTGGGCCCTGGAATGACGATGGTGATGATGAAGGCTCCCTCCTCTTCCTCTGTAGTTATGATGTAATCCTAGCCAGTGGTCCAGAAGAGTTGCTGTGGAAGTTTTCCAGACTGGGTCATCGGCTGGTGTTCTCTGCCGAGGGCTTCTGTTGGCCTGACCAGAAACTAGCCCCCAAATACCCCCCTGTCCACACCGGGAAGAGATACCTCAACTCTGGAGGTAAAACACACATACACACACACACACGCACACAATTACACTACTACACACCGGGAAGAGATACCTCAACTCTGGAGGTAAAACACACACACACAGACACACACACACACACGCACACAATTACACTACTACACACCGGGAAGAGATACCTCAACTCTGGAGGTAAAACACACACACACAGACACAATTATACTACTATACACACCCTTTAAAAAAATATATATTTTATTTATTTTACAATAATTTAACAACAAATTCTGGGCCTCCCGGGTGGCACAGTGCTAGCTGTGAGGTCAATGGGGCGACGCACAATTGGCCTAGAGTCGTCACATTGGTGCGGCTGGCTTCCGGGTTGAATGTGCGTTGTGTCAAGAAGGAGTGCGGTTGGGTTGTGTTTCGTGGGACGCATGGCTCTCACCTTGGCCTCTCCTGAGTCCGTACGGGACTTGCTGCAATGAGACAAGACTAACTACCAATTTGATACCGCGAAATTGAGGGAGAAAAAAGGGGGTAAAAAAAGGAACAAATTCTTATTTTCAATGACGGCCTCGGAACAGTGGGTTAACTGGCCTCGGAACAGTGGGTTAACTGGCCTAGGAACAGTGGGTTAACTGGCCTAGGAACAGTGGGTTAACTGGCCTCGGAACAGTGGGTTAACTGGCCTCGGAACAGTGGGTTAACTGGCCTCGGAACAGTGGGTTAACTGGTCTCGGAACAGTGGGTTAACTGGCCTCGGAACAGTGGGTTAACTGGCCTCGGAACAGTGGGTTAACTGGCCTCGGAACAGTGGGTTAACTGGCCTCGGAACAGTGGGTTAACTGGCCTCGGAACAGTGGGTTAACTGGCCTCGGAACAGTGGGTTAACTGGCCTCGGAACAGTGGGTTAACTGGTCTCGGAACAGTAGGTTAACTGGCCTCGGAACAGTGGGTTAACTGGCCTCGGAACAGTGGGTTAACTGGCCTCGGAACAGTGGGTTAACTGGCCTCGGAACAGTGGGTTAACTGGCCTCGGAACAGTGGGTTAACTGGCCTCGGAACAGTGGGTTAACTGGCCTCGGAACAGTGGGTTAACTGGCCTCGGAACAGTGGGTTAACTGGCCTCGGAACAGTGGGTTCCTTGTTCAGGGGCAGAATGACAGATTTTTACCTTGTCAGCTCGGGTGATTCCATCTAGCAACCTTTCAGTTACTAGTCCAACGCGCCAACTAATGCGGCCCCAATTTACACTACTACATACTATCACACCACTACACACCACTACCCATGGTTTCCTTTAGGAAAATTTGTTGCCGGACCAGTTACCATTAGGTTTATCAGACACATCATTAGGTTTATCAGTAAGACATTAGCCAGTCAGACACGTCATTAGGTTTATCAGTCAGGTGTATCAGTTTTAGGGTATGCTGTAGTGTGTTAACCTTGGAGTGTGTCTGTCTTTGTGTGAAGGGTTTATAGGGTATGCTCCAGAGCTCAGTGAGATTGTTCAACAGTGGAAACATAAAGACAACGATGATGACCAACTCTTCTACACTAAGATCTACCTGGACAAAGTACAACGGGTTAGTATGACCTCTAACCTTTTACAATAAGATATACAGTTGAAGTATGAAGTTTACATACACCCTAGCCAAATACATTTAAACTCACTATTTAACTATTCTTGACATTTAATCCTAGTAAAAATTTTACTTTATTTTAAGAATGTGAAATGTCAGAATAATAGTAGAGAGAATTATTTATTTCAGCTTTTATTTCTTTCATCACATTCCCAGTGGGTCAGAAGTTTCTCAACTCAATTAGTATTTGGTAGCATTGCCTTTTAAATTGTTTAACTTGGGTCAAAAGTTTCAGGTAGCCTTCCAGGTAGCCTTCCCACAATAAGTTGGGTGAATTTTGGTCCATTCCTCCTGAGAGAGCTGGTGTAACTGAGTCAGGTTTGTAGGCCTCCTTGCTCACACACGCTTTTTCAGTTCTGCCCACACATTTTCTATAGGATTGAGGTCAGGGCTTTGTGATGGCCACTCCAATACCTTGACTTTGTTGTCCTTAAGCCATTTTGCCACAACTTTGGAATATGCTTGGGGTCATTCTCCATTTGGAAAACCCTTTTACAACCAAGCTTTTTTAAATCTTTTTTACCTTCTTTATTTAACTAGGCAAGTCAGTTAAGAACAGATTCTTATTTTCAATGACGGCCTAGGAACAGTGGGTTAACTGGTCTAGGAACAGTGGGTTAACTGGTCTAGGAACAGTGGGTTAACTGCCTGTTCAGGGGCAGAACGACAGATTTGTACCTTGTCAGCTTGGGGGTTTGAACTTGCAACCTTTCGGTAACTAGTCCAACGCTCTAACCACTAGGCTACCCTGCCGCCCCTTTAACTTCCTGACTGATGTCTTGAGATGTTGCTTCAACATATCCACATAATTTTCCTTCCTCATGATGCCATCTATTTTGTGAAGTGCACCAGTCCCTCCTGCAGCAAAGCACCACCACAACATGATGCTGCCACCCCTGTGCTTCACGGTTGGGATGGTGTTCTTCGTCTTGCAAGCTTCCCCCTTTTTCCTCCTTTCATAACGATGGTCATTAAGGCCAAACTGTTCCATTTTTGTTTCATCAAACCAGAGGACATTTCTCCAAAAAGTACCATCTTTGTCCCCATGTGCAGTTGCAAACTGTAGTCCGGCTTTTTTATGGCGGTTTTGGAGCAGTGGCTTCTTCCTTGCTGAGCGGCCTTTCAGGTTATGTCGATATAGGACTCGTTTATTGATATAGATACTTTTGTTCCTGTTTCCTCCAGCATCTTCACAAGGTCCTTTGCTGTTGTCCTGTGATTGATTTGCACTTTTCGCACCAAAGTACATTCATCTTTAGAAGACAGAACGCGTCTCCTTCCTGAGCAGTATGACGGCTGCGTGGTCCCATGGTGTTTATACTTGCGTACTCTTGTTTGTACAGATGAACGTGGTACCTTCAGTCATTTGGAAATTGCTCCCAAGGATGAACCAGACTTGTGGAGGTCTACAATTCTTTTCTGAGGTCTTAGCTGATTTCTTTTGATTTTCTCATGAGGGCAAGCAAAAAGGCACTGAGTTTGACGGTAGGCCTTGAAATACATCCACAGGTACAACTCCAATTGACTCAAATTATGTCAATTAGCCTATCAGAAGGTTCAAAAGCCATGACATCATTTTTGGGAATTTTCCAAGCTGTTTAAAGGCACAGTCAACTTAGTGTATGTAAACTTCTGACCCAACTTCTGCTCTTTTGCACACCAGTATCTCTACTTACACACCATCATCTGCTCATCTATCACTCCAGTGTTAATCTGCTAAATTGTCATTACTTCGCTACTATGGCCTATTTATTGCCTCAACTCCTCACACCATTTGCACACACTGTATATAGACCTTTCTATTGTGTTATCGACTGTATATTTGTTTATTCCATGTGTACCTCTGTTGTTGTTTGTGTTGCACTGCTTTGCTTTATCTTGGCCAGTTCGCAGTTGTAAATGAGAACTTGTTCTCAACTGGCCTACCTGGTTAAATAAAGGTGTAATAATATATCTTTTTTTAAATGCCCATGATTTTAGAATGAGCTGTTTGAGGAGCAGGTGTCCACATACTTTTGGTCATGTAGTGTTTATCTGGACAAAGTACAACTGGTTAGTAATGTTTAATCTCAATTTGTATTTTTTTTATTGAACCTTTCTTTAACTAGTCAGTTAAGGACAAGTTCTTATTTACAATGACGGCCTACCCTCCCCAAACCCGGACGACACTGGGCCAATTGTGTGCTGCCCTATGGGACTCCCGATCACAGCCTGTTGTGATACAGCCCTGGATCGAACCAGAGTCTGTAGTGACTCCTATAGCATTGAGATGCAGTGCCTCAGATCGCGTGAGATGCAGTGCCTCAGATCGCGTGAGATGCAGTGCCTCAGATCGCGTGAGATGCAGTGCCTCAGATCGCGTGAGATGCAGTGCCTCAGATCGTGTGAGATGCAGTGCCTCAGATCGTGTGAGATGCAGTGCCTCAGATCGCGTGAGATGCAGTGCCTCAGATCGCGTGAGATGCAGTGCCTCAGACCGCTGCGCCACTCGGGAGCTCCGTGAGAACTAAAGTCTCATGCAATTGGGTGAATATGTGTTAAGAGAAGATGCTAAAACTAATAGTGGGACCGGAATGAGGAGCTCCACCCTGTTAGGACAAATAGTGGGACCGGAATGAGGAGCTCCACCCTGCTAGGACAAATAGTGGGACCGGAATGAGGAGCTCCACCCTGCTAGGACAAATAGTGGGACCGGAATGAGGAGCTCCACCCTGCTAGGACAAATAGTGGGACCGGAATGAGGAGCTCCACCCTGCTAGGACAAATAGTGGGACCGGAATGAGGAGCTCCACCCTGCTAGGACAAATAGTGGGACCGGAATGAGGAGCTCCACCCTGCTAGGACAAATAGTGGGACCGGAATGAGGAGCTCCACCCTGCTAGGACAAATAGTGGGACCGGAATGAGGAGCTCCACCCTGCTAGGACAAATAGTGGGACCGGAATGAGGAGCTCCACCCTGCTAGGACAAATAGTGGGACCGGAATGAGGAGCTCCACCCTGCTAGGACAAATAGTGGGACTGGAGTGAGGAGCTCCACCCTGCTAGGACAAATAGTGGGACTGGAATGAGGAGCTCCACCCTGCTAGGACAAATAGTGGGACCGGAATGAGGAGCTCCACCCTGCTAGGACAAATAGTGGGACTGGAGTGAGGAGCTCCACCCTGCTAGGACAAATAGTGGGACTGGAATGAGGAGCTCCACCTTCCAGACAGATTCTACGCTACCACTTGTGTTTACATAGATCTGTCCATGAGAGATACAGTAACCTTCTGACCCCTGGCCTCTAACCCCTGACATTTAACTCCTGACCTGTAACCTTTGCTTTGGTGGCGTATAGTAGACTAACGTTTTTATTTATTTATTTAACCAGGTAGGCTAGTTGGGAACAAGTTCTCATACAACAACGTTGTAGTAAACTTGTAATGTTGTTGTGGTAACGTGGTAATGTTATCTTTCAGACCAAGTACAACATGACTCTGGACCATCGCTCTAGAATCTTCCAGAACCTCAACGGAGCCATCGGTGAGATACATACACACACATCTAGTACTCCCACTGCTTAGAACCCCAATTCTGCCTCCATCTTCTCTGTGTTGTCTGAAGTGTGTTTAACTAACCTACATGTTATTTTCTCCCTACACACACATACACACACACACACACACACACACACACACACACACACACACACACACACACACACACCTAAACATACACACACACAGAGGAGGTGGTGCTGAAGTTTGAGAAGGCTCGTGTCCGTGCGAGGAACGTGGCCTATGACACACTTCCTGTTATTATCCATGGCAACGGACCCACCAAGGTAACCAATCCCGGCACAGCATCAGAACTTTGGGTCAATCTGGGTAGTGTACTATATACAGTGGGGCAAAAAGTATTTAGTCAGCCACCAATTGTGTAAGTTCTCCCACTTAAAAATATGAGAGGCCTGTAATTTTCATCATAGGTACACTTCAACTATGACAGAGAAAGTGAGAAAAAACATCCAGAAAATCACAGGATTTTTAATGAATTTATTTCCAAATTATGGTGGAAAATAAGTATTTGGTCAATAACAAACGTTTATCTCAATACTTTGTTATATACCCTTTGTTGGCAATGACAGAGGTCAAATGTTTTCTGTAAGTCTTCACAAGGTTTTCACACACTGTTGCTGGTATTTTGGCCCATTCCTCCATGCAGATCTCCTCTAGAGCAGTGATGTTTTGGTGCTGTTGCTGGGCAACAAGGACTTTCAACTCCCTCCAAAGATTTTCTATGGGGTTGAGATCTGGAGACTGGCTAGGCCACTCCAGGACCATGAAATGCTTCTTACGAAGCCACTCCTTCGTTGCCCGGGCGGTGTGTTTGGGATCATTGTCATGCAGAAAGACCCAGCCATGTTTCATCTTCAATGCCCTTGCTGATGGAAGGAAGGTTTTACTCAAAATCTCACGATACATGGCCCCATTCATTCTTTCCTTTACACGGATCAGTCGTCCTGGTCCCTTTGCAGAAAAACAGCCCCAAAGCTTGACGTTTCCACCCCCATGCTTCACAGTAGGTATGGTGTTCTTTGGATGCAACATTCTTTGTCCTCCAAACACATGAGTTGAGTTTTTACCAAAAAGTTATATTTTGGTTTCATCTGACCATATGACATTCTCCCAATCTTCTTCTGGATCATCCAAATGCTCTTTAGCAAACTTCAGACGGGCCTGGACATGTACTGGCTTAAGCAGGGGGACACGTCTGGCACTGCAGGATTTGAGTCCCTGGCAGCATAGTGTGTTACTGATGGTAGGCTTTGTTACTTTGGTCCCAGCTCTCTGCAAGTCATTCACTAGGTCCCCCTGTGTGGTTCTGGGATTTTTGCTCACCGTTCTTGTGATCATTTTGACCCCACGGGGTGAGATCTTGCGTGGAGCCCCAGATCGAGGGAGACTATCAGTGGTCTTGTATGTCTTCCATTTCCTAATAATTGCTCCCACAGTTGATTTATTCAAACCAAGCTGCTTACCTATTGCAGATTCAGTCTTCCCAGCCTGGTGCAGGTCTACAATTTTGTTTCTGGTGTCCTTTGACAGCTCTTTGGTCTTGGCCATAGTGTAGTTTGGAGTGTGACTGTTTGAGGTTGTGGACAGGTGTCTTTTATACTGATAACAAGTTCAAACAGGTGCCATTAATACAGGTAACGAGTGGAGGACAGAGGAGCCTCTTAAAGAAGAAGTTACAGGTCTGTGAGAGCCAGACATCTTGCTTGTTTGTAGGTGACCAAATACTTATTTTCCACCATAATTTGCAAATAAATTCATTAAAATCCTAGAATGTGATTTTCTGGATTTTTTTTCTCATTTTTGTCTGTCATAGTTGAAGTGTACCTATGATGAAAATTATAGGCCTCTCTCATCTTTTTAAGTGGGAGAACTTGCACAATTGGGGGCTGACTAAATACTTTTTTGCCCCACTGTATATGGAGGGTTGGATAGTGGACTATATATGTAGGGTTGGGTAGTGGACTATATATGTAGGGTTGGATAGTGGACTATATATGTAGGGTTGGGTAGTGAACTTTATATGTAGGGTTGGATAGTGGACTATATATGTAGGGTTGGGTAGTGAACTTTATATGTAGGGTTGGATAGTGAACTATATATGTAGGGTTGGATAGTGGACTATATATGTAGGGTTGGGTAGTGGACTATATATGTAGGGTTGGATAGTGGACTATATATGTAGGGTTGGATAGTGGACTATATATGTAGGGTTGGATAGTGGACTATATATGTAGGGTTGGATAGTGGACTATATATGTAGGGTTGGATAGTGGACTATATATGTAGGGTTGGGTAGTGGACTATATATGTAGGGTTGGATAGTGGACTATATATGTAGGGTTGGGTAGTGAACTTTATATGTAGGGTTGGATAGTGGACTATATATGTAGGGTTGGGTAGTGAACTTTATATGTAGGGTTGGATAGTGAACTATATATGTAGGGTTGGATAGTGGACTATATATGTAGGGTTGGATAGTGGACTATATATGTAGGGTTGGGTAGTGGACTATATATGTAGGGTTGGATAGTGGACTATATATGTAGGGTTGGATAGTGGACTATATATGTAGGGTTGGATAGTGGACTATATATGTAGGGTTGGATAGTGGACTATATATGTAGGGTTGGATAGTGGACTATATATGTAGGGTTGGATAGTGGACTATATATGTAGGGTTGGATAGTGGACTATATGTAGGGTTGGGTAGTGGACTATATATGTAGGGTTGGATAGTGGACTATATATGTAGGGTTGGATAGTGGACTATATATGTAGGGTTGGATAGTGGACTATATGTAGGGTTGGGTAGTGGACTATATATGTAGGGTTGGATAGTGGACTATATATGTAGGGTTGGATAGTGGACTATATATGTAGGGTTGGATAGTGGACTATATATGTAGGGTTGGATAGTGGACTATATATGTAGGGTTGGGTAGTGGACTATATATGTAGGGTTGGGTAGTGGACTATATATGTAGGGTTGGGTAGTGGACTATATATGTAGGGTTGGATAGTGGACTATATATGTAGGGTTGGGTAGTGGACTATATATGTAGGGTTGGATAGTGGACTATATGTGTAGGGTTGGATAGTGGACTATATATGTAGGGTTGGGTAGTGGACTATATATGTAGGGTTGGATAGTGGACTATATATGTAGGGTTGGATAGTGGACTATATATGTAGGGTTGGATAGTGGACTATATATGTAGGGTTGGATAGTGGACTATATATGTAGGGTTGGATAGTGGACTATATATGTAGGGTTGGATAGTGGACTATATATGTAGGGTTGGATAGTGGACTATATATGTAGGGTTGGATAGTGGACTATATATGTAGGGTTGGATAGTGGACTATATATGTAGGGTTGGATAGTGGACTATATATGTAGGGTTGGATAGTGGACTATATATATGTAGGGTTGGATAGTGGACTATATATGCAGGGTTGGATAGTGGACTATATATGTAGGGTTGGATAGTGGACTATATATATGTAGGGTTGGATAGTGGACTATATATGTAGGGTTGGATAGTGGACTATATATGTAGGGTTGGGTAGTGGACTATATATGTAGGGTTGGGTAGTGGACTATATATGTAGGGTTGGGTAGTGGACTATATATGTAGGGTTGGATAGTGGACTATATATGTAGGGTTGGATAGTGGACTATATATGTAGGGTTGGATAGTGGACTATATATGTAGGGTTGGATAGTGGACTATATATGTAGGGTTGGATAGTGGACTATATATGTAGGGTTGGATAGTGGACTATATATGTAGGGTTGGATAGTGGACTATATATATGTAGGGTTGGATAGTGGACTATATATGTAGGGTTGGATAGTGGACTATATATGTAGGGTTGGATAGTGGACTATATATGTAGGGTTGGATAGTGGACTATATGTAGGGTTGGGTAGTGGACTATATATGTAGGGTTGGATAGTGGACTATATATGTAGGGTTGGATAGTGGACTATATATGTAGGGTTGGATAGTGGACTATATGTAGGGTTGGGTAGTGGACTATATATGTAGGGTTGGATAGTGGACTATATATGTAGGGTTGGATAGTGGACTATATATGTAGGGTTGGATAGTGGACTATATATGTAGGGTTGGATAGTGGACTATATATGTAGGGTTGGGTAGTGGACTATATATGTAGGGTTGGGTAGTGGACTATATATGTAGGGTTGGGTAGTGGACTATATATGTAGGGTTGGATAGTGGACTATATATATGTAGGGTTGGATAGTGGACTATATATGTAGGGTTGGATAGTGGACTATATATGTAGGGTTGGGTAGTGGACTATATATGTAGGGTTGGGTAGTGGACTATATATGTAGGGTTGGATAGTGGACTATATATATGTAGGGTTGGATAGTGGACTATATATGTAGGGTTGGGTAGTGGACTATATATGTAGGGTTGGATAGTGGACTATATATGTAGGGTTGGGTAGTGGACTATATATGTAGGGTTGGGTAGTGGACTATATATGTAGGGTTGGGTAGTGGACTATATATGTAGGGTTGGATAGTGGACTATATATGTAGGGTTGGGTAGTGGACTATATATGTAGGGTTGGATAGTGGACTATATGTGTAGGGTTGGATAGTGGACTATATATGTAGGGTTGGGTAGTGGACTATATATGTAGGGTTGGATAGTGGACTATATATGTAGGGTTGGATAGTGGACTATATATGTAGGGTTGGATAGTGGACTATATATGTAGGGTTGGATAGTGGACTATATATGTAGGGTTGGATAGTGGACTATATATGTAGGGTTGGATAGTGGACTATATATGTAGGGTTGGATAGTGGACTATATATGTAGGGTTGGATAGTGGACTATATATGTAGGGTTGGATAGTGGACTATATATGTAGGGTTGGATAGTGGACTATATATATGTAGGGTTGGATAGTGGACTATATATGTAGGGTTGGATAGTGGACTATATATGTAGGGTTGGATAGTGGACTATATATATGTAGGGTTGGATAGTGGACTATATATGTAGGGTTGGATAGTGGACTATATATGTAGGGTTGGGTAGTGGACTATATATGTAGGGTTGGGTAGTGGACTATATATGTAGGGTTGGGTAGTGGACTATATATGTAGGGTTGGATAGTGGACTATATGTGTAGGGTTGGATAGTGGACTATATATATGTAGGGTTGGATAGTGGACTATATGTGTAGGGTTGGATAGTGGACTATATATGTAGGGTTGGGTAGTGGACTATATATGTAGGGTTGGATAGTGGACTATATATGTAGTATGTAGGGTCATTACCTGTGTAAAAGAGGGTTATATTAGGGTCAGAGACAGACAGAGAGGAGGGGTTATATTATGGTCAGAGACTGAGAGGAATGGGTTATATTAGGGTCAGAGACTGAGAGGAGGGGTTATATTAGGGTCAGAGACAGACTGAGAGGAGGGGTTATATTAGGGTCAGAGACTGAGAGGAGGGGTTATATTACTATTATTTTGACACTTTGTGCTCATTTCCATTTATTATCCAACCCCCCCCCCCCCCACCCCCCCCAGCTCCAGTTGAACTACCTGGGTAACTATGTCCCGACTGCCTGGACTCACGAGACCGGCTGTGGGATCTGTGACGACGACCTGATATACCTCAACGACACGCCTGTATGTACCTGTGTGTATGTGTCTCTGTGAAGGATGAAGACATGTCCCTGGTGTGTCTGTGTCTCTGTGAAGGATGAAGACATGTCCCTGGTGTGTCTGTGTCTCTGTGAAAGATGAAGACATGCCCCTGGTGTGTGTCTCTGTCTCTGTGTAGGATGAAGACATGCCCCTGGTGTGTCTCTGTCTCTGTGTAGGATGAAGACATGCCCCTGGTGTGTGTCTCTGTCTCTGTGAAGGATGAAGACATGCCCCTGGTGTGTGTCTCTGTCTCTGTGTAGGATGAAGACATGCCCCTGGTGTGTGTCTCTGTCTCTGTGTAGGATGAAGACATGCCCCTGGTGTGTGTCTCTGTCTCTGTGTAGGATGAAGACATGCCCCTGGTGTGTATCTCTGTCTCTGTGTAGGATGAAGACATGCCCCTGGTGTGTCTCTGTCTTTGTGTAGGATGAAGACATGCCCCTGGTGTGTGTCTCTGTGTCTCTGTCTCTGTGTAAGCTGAAGACATGCCCCTGTTGTGTGTCTGTGTTCATGTCTCTCTGTCTCTGTGTAGGATGAAGACATGCCCCTGGTGTGTCTCTGTGTTCATGTCTCTCTGTCTCTGTGTAGGATGAAGACATGCCCCTGGTGTTTCTCTGTGTTCATGTCTCTCTGTCTCTGTGTAGGATGAAGACATGCCCCTGGTGTGTGTCTGTCTCTGTGTTCATGTCTCTCTGTCTCTGTGTAGGATGAAGACATGCCCCTGGTGTATGTGTCTCTGTGTTCATGTCTCTCTGTCTCTGTGTAGGATGAAGACATGCCCCTGGTGTTTCTCTGTGTTCATGTCTCTCTGTCTCTGTGTAGGATGAAGACATGCCCCTGGTGTTTCTCTGTGTTCATGTCTCTCTGTCTCTGTGTAGGATGAAGACATGCCCCTGGTGTATGTGTCTGTGTTCATCGTTCAGCCGACTCCCTTCCTGGAAGAGTTTCTAGAGAGACTGACCACCCTCAACTACCCAACCAGCCGCATCAGACTGTTTATACACAACAACGTAGGTACACACACATCACACCATCCTACAAGTTTCACAGGACTCGTCTGAAGGTAACCCATACAAATGAATGGTAGTATGGAGATATACACTGCTCAAAAAAATTAAGGGAACACTAAAATAACACATCCTAGATCTGAATGAATGAAATATTCTTATTAAATACTTTTTTCTTTACATAGTTGAATGTGCTGACAACAAAATCACACAAAAATGATCAATGGAACCCATGGAGGTCTGGATTTGGAGTCACACTCAAAATTAAAGTGGAAAACCACACTACAGGCTGATCCAACTTTGATGTAATGTCCTTAAAACAAGTCAAAATGAGGCTCAGTAGTGTGTGGGGCCTCCACGTGCCTGTATGACCTCCCTACAACACCTGGGCATGCTCCTGATGAGGAGGCGGATGGTCTCCTGAGGGATCTCCTCCCAGACCTGGACTAAAGCATCCGCCAACTCCTGGATAGTCTGTGGTGCAACGTGGGATTGGTGGATGGAGAGAGACATGATGTCCCAGATGTGCTCAATTGGATTCAGGTCTGGGGAACGGGCGGGCCAGACCATAGCAGCAATGCCTTCCCCTTGCAGGAACTGCTGACACACTCCAGCCATATGAGGTCTAGCATTGTCTTGCATTAGCAGGAACACAGGGCCAACCGCACCAGCATATGGTCTCACAAGGGGTCTGAGGATCTCATCTCGGTATCTAATGGCAGTCAGGCAACCTCTGGCGAGCACATGGAGGCCTGTGCGGCCCCCCAAATAAATGCCACCCCACACCATGACTGACCCACCGCCAAACCGGTCATGCTGGCGGATGTTGCAGGCAGCAGAACGTTCTCCACGGTGTCTCCAGACTCTGTCACGTCTGTCACATGTGCTCAGTGTGATCCTGCTTTCATCTGTGAAGAGCACAGGGCGCCAGTAGCGAATTTGCCAATCTTGGTGTTCTCTGGCAAATGCCAAACGTCCTGCACGGTGTTGGGCTGTAAGCACAAACCCCACCTGTGGATGTCGGTCCCTCATACCACCCTCATGGAGTCTGTTTCTGACCGTTTGAGCAGACACATGTACATTTGTGGCCTGCTGGAGGTCATTTTCCAGGGCTCTGGCAGTGCTCCTCCTGCTCCTCCTTGCACAAAGGTGGATGTAGCGGTCCTGCTGCTGGGTTGTTGCCCTCCTACTGCCTCCTCCATGTCTCCTGATGTACTGGCCTGTATCCTGGTAGCGCCTCCATGCTCTGGACACTACGCTGACAGACACAGCAAACCTTCTTGCCACAGCTCGCATTGATGTACCATCCTGGATGAGCTGCACTACCTGAGCCACTTGTGTGGGTTGTAGACTCCGTCTCATGCTACCACTAGAGTGAAAGCACCACCAGCATTCAAAAGTGACCAAATTCAATATGTTATCAAATCATGAAGTGAAATAGTTTGTCGATACCTAAAGGGGTCTTACAATTCAACATCACATTGCTAAATGATCTGTGACCTTCTTCAATTACACCTGTCAGTTTAGCACCCCCCCCCCACTTTTAAAGGTTTTAACCGTGGGAGATGGTGTGAGATGGTGTGAGATTGTGTTTAATGCTGTGAGATTGTGTGAGATTGTGTTTAATGCTGTGTGATGCTGTGAGATTGTGTGTAATGGTGTGAGATTGTGTGAGATTGTGTGTAATGGTGTGAGATTGTGTTTAATGGTGTGAGATTGTGTTTAATGCTGTGAGATTGTGTGAGATTGTGTTTGATGCTGTGTGATGCTGTGAGATTGTGTGTGATGCTGTGAGATTGTGTGTAATGGTGTGAGATTGTGTTTAATGCTGTGAGATTGTGTGAGATTGTGTTTAATGCTGTGTGATGCTGTGAGATTGTGTTTAATGCTGTGTGATGCTGTGAGATTGTGTGTAATGGTGTGAGATTGTGTTTAATGCTGTGAGATTGTGTGTAATGGT
Source organism: Oncorhynchus clarkii lewisi (assembly GCF_045791955.1). Taxonomy (NCBI): domain Eukaryota; kingdom Metazoa; phylum Chordata; class Actinopteri; order Salmoniformes; family Salmonidae; genus Oncorhynchus; species Oncorhynchus clarkii. Next base: position 373,810 of record NC_092155.1, on the reverse strand, counting down.
GTGAGATTGTGTTTAATGCTGTGAGATTGTGTGAGATTGTGTGTAATGGTGTGAGATTGTGTTTAATGCTGTGAGATTGTGTGTAATGGTGTGAGATTGTGTGAGATTGTTTAATGCTGTGAGATTGTGTGAGATTGTTTAATGCTGTGAGATTGTGTTTAATGCTGTGAGATTGTTTAATGCTGTGAGATTGTGTTTAATGCTGTGAGATTGTTTAATGCTGTGAGATTGTGTTTAATGCTGTGAGATTGTGTGTAATGGTGTGTAATGGTGTGAGATTGTGTTTAATGCTGTGAGATTGTGTTTAATGCTGTGAGATTGTGTTTAATGCTGTGAGATTGTGTTTAATGCTGTGAGATTGTGTTTAATGCTGTGAGATTGTGTTTAATGCTGTGAGATTGTGTTTAATGCTATGAGATTGTGTTTAATGCTGTGTGATGCTGTGCGTGTTAGGTGGTGTATCATGAGCAGAACATTCAGCGCTTCTGGGAGAGGCATCGTGTTCTGTTCCCTGACGCCAGGCTGGTCGGACCGGAGGAGAACCTACAACAGGACCAGGCTAGAACCATGGCTGTGTGAGGATTACACCTAGAACTATTCCTTAGAACATGAGGGGGGAACCCTGAACACTGTTATTGTTAGAATGAGCTGCTTAGAACATGAGGGAACCCTAACACTGTTATTGTAACAATGAGCTGCTTAGAACATGAGGGGGGAACCCTAACACTGTTATTGTTACAATGAGCTGCTTAGAAACCTGCATAACCATTCATGTAACCTGTGTTGTGTCTGTGTTGTGTCTGTGTTGTGTCTGTGTTGTGTCTGTGTTGTGTCTGTGTTGTCTGTGTTGTGTGTTGTGTGTGTGTGTTGTGTCTGTGTTGTGTCTGTGTTGTGTCTGTGTTGTTTCTGTGTTGTGTCTGTGTTGTCTGTGTTGTGTCTGTGTTGTGTGTTGTGTCTGTGTTGTGTCTGTGTTGTGTGTTGTGTCTGTGTTGTGTCTGTGTTGTGTGTTGTGTCTGTGTTGTGTCTGTGTTGTGTGTTGTGTCTGTGTTGTGTCTGTGGTGTCTGTGTTCTGTCTGTGTTCTGTCTGTGTTGTGTGTTGTGTCTGTGTTGTGTCTGTGTTGTGTCTGTGTTGTGTCTGTGTTGTGTCTGTGTTGTGTCTGTGTTGTGTCTGTGTTGTGTCTGTGTTGTCTGTGTGTGTGTGTGTGTGTGTGTTGTGTCTGTGTTGTGTCTGTGTTGTGTCTGTGTTGTGTCTGTGTTGTGTCTGTGTTGTGTCTGTGTTGTGTCTGTGTTGTGTGTGTGTGTGTGTGTGTGTGTTGTGTCTGTGTTGTGTCTGTGTTGTGTCTTGTGTGTGTGTGTTGTGTCTGTGTTGTGTGTGTGTGTGTGTGTAGGGAGGCGTGTAAGAAGGACAGTCAGTGTGATTACTACTTCAGTATCGATGCTGATGTTGTCATCGTCAACCCTGATGTTCTCCGTATCCTTATAGAAGAGAACAAGTAAGAATCCTTCACCCTACAGACTACACACTACACCCTACAGACTACACCCTACAGATGACACCCTACACCCTACAGATTACACCGTACACCCTACACCGTACAGAATACACCCTACAGACTACACACCACACACTACAACCTACACCGTACAGACTACACCCTACACCCTACAGACTACACCGTACAGACTACACCCTACAGACTACACCCTACAGATTACACCGTACAGACTACACCCTACACCGTACAGACTACACCGTACAGACTACACCCTACAGACTACACCCTACAGAATACACCCTACAGACTACACCGTACAGACTACACCCTACAAACTACACCCTACAGACTACACCCTACAGATTAAACCGTACAGACTACACACTACACCCTACATACTAACCTTGATGTTGTCATCTTGCCTTCCTAAAGTATTCATACCCCTTGACTTATTCCACACCCTAAACCCTACAGACTACGCACTACGCCCACACACTACACCCTAAACCCTACAGACTACGCACTACGGCCACACACTACACCCTAAGCCCTACAGACTACGCACTACGCCCACACACTACACCCTAAACCCTACAGACTACGCACTACGGCCACACACTACACCCTAAACCCTACAGACTACGCACTACGCCCACACACTACACCCTACGCACTACGCCCACACACTACACCCTAAACCGTACAGACTACGCACTACGCCCACACACTACACCCTAAACCCTACAGACTACGCACTACGCCCACACACTACACCCTAAACCCTACAGACTACGCACTACGGCCACACACTACACCCTAAACCCTACAGACTACGCACTACGCCCACACACTACACCCTAAACCCTACAGACTACGCACTACGCACTACGCCCACACACTACACCCTAAACCCTACAGACTACGCACTACGGCCACACACTACACCCTAAACCCTACAGACTACGCCCACACACTACACCCTAAACCCTACAGACTACGCACTACGGCCACACACTACACCCTAAACCCTACAGACTATGCACTACGGCCACACACTACACCCTAAACCCTACAGACTACGCACTATGCTCACACACTACACCCTAAACCCTACAGACTACGCACTACGCCCACACACTACACCCTACGCACTACAGACTACGCCCAACACCCAGCAGAATTAATTCTTACCCCTTGACTTATTCCACATGTTGTTCCAGCCTGAATTCAAATAGATTTTAATAGATATTAAATAGATTTCTCACTCATTTATATACAATACCCCATAATGACCAAGTGGAAACATGTTTTCAGAAATGTTGTGAAAATTAAACACCGAAATATCTAATTTACATAAGAATGCACACCCCTGAGTCAGTACATTGTACAGGCACCTTTCGCAGCACCTGGGTCTCTAAGAGCTTGCCACACCTGGATTGTACAACATTTGCCCATTATTTTTTTCAAAATTCTTTAAGCTCTGTCAAATTGGTTGTTGATCATTGCAAGACATCCTTTTTCAGGTATTGCCATAGATTTTAAAGTAGATTTAAGTCAAAACTGTAATTTGGCTATTCAGGAACGTTCACTGTCATCTTGGTAAGCAACTCCAGTGTTTATTTGGCCTTGTGTTTTAGGCTATTGTCCTGCTGAAAGGTGAATTCATCTCCCAGTGTCTTTCATCCTGAAAAGCTCCCCAGTCCTTAACGATGACAAGCTTAACGATGACAAGCTTGATGCAGCCACTACTATGCTTAAAAATATGAAGAGTGGTACTCAGTGATGTGTTGTATCTTCTCCAAACATAACACTTTGTATTCAGGACACAAAGTGAATTGCTTTGCTACATGTTTTGTTGCAGTATTACTTTAGTGCCTTGTTACAGGATGCGTGTTTTGGAGTATTTGTATTCTGTACAGGCTTCCTTCTTTTCACTCTGTCATTTAGGTTAGTATTGTGGAGTAACTACAATGTTCTGGATCCATCCTCAGTTTTCTCCTACGACAGCCATTAAACTCTGTAACTGTTTTAAAGTTACCATTGGTCTCATGGTGAAATCCCTGAGCGGTTTCTGTCCTCTCCGGCAACTGAGTTAGGAAGGATGTCTTTCAAATCAAATTAAATCTCATTTTATTTGTCACGTCTGCCGAATACAACAGCCCTTAACCAACAATTAAGAAGTTAAGAAAAAAATAAGTGTTAGGTAAAAAATAGATAAGTAGAAAATAAAAGTAACAAATAATTAAACAGCAGCAGTAAAATAACAATAGCAGGGGTTACGGTACAGAGTCAATGTGGAGGCTATATACAGGGGGTACCGGTACAGAGTCAATGTAGAGGCTATATACAGGGTGTACTGGTACAGAGTCAGTGTGGAGGCTATATACAGGGGGTACTGGTACAGAGTCAATGTGGAGGCTATATACAGGGGGTACCTGTACAGAGTCAATGTGGAGGCTATATACAGGGTGTTACGGTACAGAGTCAATGTGGAGGCTATATACAGGGGGTACCGGTACAGAGTCAAATGTGGAGGCTATATACAGGGTATTACGGTACAGAGTCAATGTGGAGGCTATATACAGGGTGTTATGGTACAGAGTCAATGTGGAGGCTATATACAGGGTATTACGGTACAGAGTCAATGTGGAGGCTATATACAGGGTGTTACGGTACAGAGTCAATGTGGAGGCTATATACAGGGTGTTACGGTACAGAGTCAATGTGGAGGCTATATACAGGGTATTACGGTACAGAGTCAATGTGGAGGCTATATACAGGGTGTTGCTATATACAGGGGGTACCGGTACAGAGTCAATGTGGAGGCTATATACAGGGTGTTACGGTACAGAGTCATTGTGGAGGCTATATACAGGGGGTACCGGTACAGAGTCAATGTGGAGGCTATATACAGGGTGTTACGGTACAGAGTCAATGTGGAGGCTATATACAGGGTATTACGGTACAGAGTCAATGTGGAGGCTATATACAGGGGATACTGGTACAGAGTCAATGTGGAGGCTATATACAGGGTGTTACGGTACAGAGTCAATGTGGAGGCTATATACAGGGGATACTGGTACAGAGTCAATGTGGAGGCTATATACAGGGTGTTACGGTACAGAGTCAATGTGGAGGCTATATACAGGGGGTACCGGTACAGAGTCAATGTGGAGGCTATATACAGGGTATTACGGTACAGAGTCAATGTGGAGGCTATATACAGGGGGTACCGGTACAGAGTCAATGTGGAGGCTATATACAGGGTGTTACGGTACAGAGTCAATGTGGAGGCTATATACAGGGTATTACGGTACAGAGTCAATGTGGAGGCTATATACAGGGTGTTACGGTACAGAGTCAATGTGGAGGCTATATACAGGGTATTACGGTACAGAGTCAATGTGGAGGCTATATACAGGGTGTTGCTATATACAGTGGGTACCGGTACAGAGTCAATGTGGAGGCTATATACAGGGTGTTACGGTACAGAGTCAATGTGGAGGCTATATACAGGGTATTACGGTACAGAGTCAATGTGAAGGCTATATACAGGGTGTTACGGTACAGAGTCAATGTGGAGGCTATATACAGGGTATTACGGTACAGAGTCAATGTGGAGGCTATATACAGGGTGTTGCTATATACAGGGGGTACCGGTACAGAGTCAATGTGGAGGCTATATACAGGGTATTACGGTACAGAGTCAATGTGGAGGCTATATACAGGGGGTACCGGTACAGAGTCAATGTGGAGGCTATATACAGGGTGTTACGGTACAGAGTCAATGTGGAGGCTATATACAGGGTATTACGGTACAGAGTCAATGTGGAGGCTATATACAGGGTGTTACGGTACAGAGTCAATGTGGAGGCTATATACAGGGTATTACGGTACAGAGTCAATGTGGAGGCTATATACAGGGTGTTGCTATATACAGTGGGTACCGGTACAGAGTCAATGTGGAGGCTATATACAGGGTGTTACGGTACAGAGTCAATGTGGAGGCTATATACAGGGTATTACGGTACAGAGTCAATGTGAAGGCTATATACAGGGTGTTACGGTACAGAGTCAATGTGGAGGCTATATACAGGGTATTACGGTACAGAGTCAATGTGGAGGCTATATACAGGGTGTTGCTATATACAGGGGGTACCGGTACAGAGTCAATGTGGAGGCTATATACAGGGTGTTACGGTACAGAGTCAATGTGGAGGCTATATACAGGGTATTACGGTACAGAGTCAATGTGCAGGCTATATACAGGGTGTTGCTATATACAGGGGGTACCGGTACAGAGTCAATGTGGAGGCTATATACAGGGTGTTACGGTACAGAGTCAATGTGGAGGCTATATACAGGGTATTACGGTACAGAGTCAATGTGGAGGCTATATACAGGGTGTTACGGTACAGAGTCAATGTGGAGGCTATATACAGGGTGTTACGGTACAGAGTCAATGTGGAGGCTATATACAGGGTATTACGGTACAGAGTCAATGTGGAGGCTATATACAGGGTGTTGCTATATACAGGGGGTACCGGTACAGAGTCAATGTGGAGGCTATATACAGGGTGTTACGGTACAGAGTCATTGTGGAGGCTATATACAGGGGGTACCGGTACAGAGTCAATGTGGAGGCTATATACAGGGTGTTACGGTACAGAGTCAATGTGGAGGCTATATACAGGATATTACGGTACAGAGTCAATGTGGAGGCTATATACAGGGTGTTACGATACAGAGTCAATGTGGAGGCTATATACAGGGTGTTACGGTACAGAGTCAATGTGGAGGCTATATACAGGGGATACTGGTACAGAGTCAATGTGGAGGCTATATACAGGGTGTTACGGTACAGAGTCAATGTGGAGGCTATATACAGGGGGTACCGGTACAGAGTCAATGTGGAGGCTATATACAGGGTATTACGGTACAGAATCAATGTGGAGGCTATATACAGGGGGTACCGGTACAGAGTCAATGTGGAGGCTATATACAGGGTGTTACGGTACAGAGTCAATGTGGAGGCTATATACAGGGTATTACGGTACAGAGTCAATGTGGAGGCTATATACAGGGTGTTACGGTACAGAGTCAATGTGGAGGCTATATACAGGGTATTACGGTACAGAGTCAATGTGGAGGCTATATACAGGGTGTTATGGTACAGAGTCATTGTGGAGGCTATATACAGGGGGTACCGGTACAGAGTCAATGTGGAGGCTATATACAGGGTGTTATGGTACAGAGTCATTGTGGAGGCTATATACAGTGGGTACCGGTACAGAGTCAATGTGGAGGCTATATACAGGGTGTTATGGTACAGAGTCAATGTGGAGGCTATATACAGGGTGTTATGGTACAGAGTCATTGTGGAGGCTATATACAGTGGGTACCGGTACAGAGTCAATGTGGAGGCTATATACAGGGTGTTATGGTACAGAGTCAATGTGGAGGCTATATACAGGGTGTTACGGTACAGAGTCAATGTGGAGGCTATATACAGGGTATTACGGTACAGAGTCAATGTGGAGGCTATATACAGGGTGTTACGGTACAGAGTCAATGTGGAGGCTATATACAGGGTATTACGGTACAGAGTCAATGTGGAGGCTATATACAGGGTGTTGCTATATACAGGGGGTACCGGTACAGAGTCAATGTGGAGGCTATATACAGGGTGTTACGGTACAGAGTCAATGTGGAGGCTATATACAGGGTATTACGGTACAGAGTCAATGTGCAGGCTATATACAGGGTGTTGCTATATACAGGGGGTACCGGTACAGAGTCAATGTGGAGGCTATATACAGGGTATTACGGTACGGAGTCAATGTGGAGGCTATATACAGGGTGTTACGGTACAGAGTCATTGTGGAGGCTATATACAGGGTATTACGGTACAGAGTCAATGTGGAGGCTATATACAGGGGGTACTGGTACAGAGTCAATGTGGAGGCTATATACAGGGTGTTACGGTTCAGAGACAATGTGCATTGGCACCGGTTAGTTGAGGTAATATGTACATGTAGGTAGAGTTAAAGTGACTTTGATTAGCTGTTCAAGAGTCTTATGGCTTGGGGGTAGAAGCTGTTAAGAAGCAGAGAGAACAGTCTATGACTGGTGTGGCCGGAGTCTTTGGCAATTTGTAGTCCCTTTATCTGATTTTTCCTTATATAGAGGTCCTGGATGGCATGAAGCTAGGCCCCACTGATGTACTGGGCTGTTTGCAGTATCCTCTGTAGTGCCTTGCGGTCGGAGGCCGAGCAGTTTCCGTACCAGGCAGTGATGCAATGCTATTGATGGTGCAGCTGTAGAACCTTTTGAGGATCTGAGGACCCATGCCAAATATTTTCTCTCCTGAGGGAGAACAGGCGTTGTTGTGCCCTCTTCTCAACTGTCTTAGTGTTTTTGGACCATGATAGTTTGTTGGTGATGTGGACACCAAGGAACTTGAAGCTTTCAACCTGCTCCACTGGCAGCCCCGTTGATGAGAATGGGGGTGTGCTCGGTCCTCCTTTTGCTGTAGTCCATAATCATCTCCTTTGTCTTCGTCACGTTGAGGGAGAGTTTGTTGTCCTGGCGCCACATGACCAGATCTCTGACCTCCTCCCTATAGGCTGTCTTATCGGTGATCAGGCCTACCACTGTTGTGTCATCGGCAAACTTAATGATGGTGTTGGAGTCGTGCTTGGCCGTGCAGTCATGGGTGAACAGGGAGTACAGGAGGGGACTGAGCACGCACCCCTGAGGGCCCCTGTGTTGAGGATCAGCGTAGCAGATGTGTTGTTACCTAACCTTACCACCTGTGGGCGGCATTTCAGGAAGTCCAGGATCCAGTTGAGGAGGGAGGTGTTTAGTCCCAGGGTCCTTAGCTTAGTTATGAGCTTTGAGGGCAATATGGTGTTGAATGCTGAGCTGTAGTCAATGAATAGCATTCTCACATAGGTGTTCCTTTTGTCCAGGTGGGAAAGGGCAGTGTGGAGTGAATAGAGATTGCACTATCTGTGGATCTGTTGGTGCGGTCATAGTCAGTACATTCATCTCCAGATAGCTAGGTGGACCAGTCATAGTCAGGACATTCATCTTCAGATAGCTAGGTGGACCAGTCATAGTCAGTACATTCATCTTCAGATAGCTAGGTGGACCAGTCATAGTCAGTACATTCATCTTCAGATAGCTAGGTGGACCAGTCATAGTCAGGACATTCATCTTCAGATAGCTATGTGGACCAGTCATAGTCAGTACATTCATCTTCAAATAGCTAGGTGGACCAGTCATAGTCAGTACATTCATCTTCAGATAGCTAGGTGGACCAGTCATAGTCAGTACATTCATCTTCAGATAGCTAGGTGGACCAGTCATAGTCAGTACATTCATCTTCAGATAGCTAGGTGGACCAGTCATAGTCAGTACATTCACCTTCAGATAGCTAGGTGGACCAGTCATAGTCAGGACATTCACCTTCAGATAGCTAGGTGGGACAACCACATATCACAGTCATAGTATTGTCAAAGACCCCAGCCACCTCAGTCATAGACTGTTCTCTCTACTACCGCATGGCAAACGGTACCGGAGTGCCAAGTCTAGGACAGAAAGGCTTCTCAACAGTTTTTACCCCCAAGAAATAAGATTCCTGAATAGGTAACCAAATGGCTACCCGACGATCTGCATTGTGTCCCGCCACCCACCAACCCGCCATCCGCTACTGCTACTCTCTGTTCATCATATATGCATAGTCACTTTAACCATATCTACATGTACATGCTACCTCAATCAGCCTGACTAACCGGTGCCTGTATATAGCCTCTCTACTGTATATAGCCTCGCTACTGTATATAGCCTCGCTACTGTATATAGCCTCTCTACTGTATATAGCCTCTCTACTGTATATAGCCTCGCTACTGTATATAGGCTCTCTACTGTATATAGCCTAGCTACTGTATATAGCCTCTCTACTGTAGATATACTCTCTACTGTATATAGCCTCGCTACTGTATATAGCCTCTCTGCTGTATAAAGCCTCTCTCTCTACTGTATATAGCCTAGCTACTGTATATAGCCTCTCTACTGTAGATATACTCTCTACTGTATATAGCCTCACTACTGTATATAGCCTCTCTGCTGTATAAAGCCTCTCTACTGTATATTTCCTAGCTACTGTATATAGCCTCGCTACTGTAGATAGCCTCGCTACTGTATATAGCCTCGCTACTGTATATAGCCTCACTACTGTATATAGCCTCTCTGCTGTATAAAGCCTCTCTACTGTATATTTCCTAGCTACTGTAGATAGCCTCACTACTGTATGTAGCCTAAGCACCATGGTTTTATAGGAAGAAGGTACACGGTCTGTAGTTTTATAGGAAGAAGGTACACGGTCTGTAGTTTTATAGGAAGAAGGGATACAGGTCTATAGTTTTATAGGAAGATGGGATACAGGTCTGTAGTTTTATAGGAAGATGGGATACAGGTCTGTAGTTTTATAGGAAGAAGGGATACAGGTCTGTAGTTTTATAGGAAGAAGGGATACAGGTCTGTAGTTTTATAGGGAGATGGGATACAGGTCTATAGTTTTATAGGAAGAAGGGATACAGGTCTGTAGTTTTATAGGAAGATGGGATACAGGGTCTGTAGTTTTATAGGAAGATGGGATACAGGTCTGTAGTTTTATAGGGAGAAGGGATACAGGTCTGTAGTTTTATAGGAAGAAGGGATACAGGTCTGTAGTTTTATAGGGAGAAGGGATACAGGTCTGTAGTTTTATAGGGAGAAGGGATACAGGTCTGTAGTTTTATAGAGCGAAGGGATACTGGGTCTGTAGTTTTATAGGAAGAGGGGATACTGGGTCTGTAGTTTTATAGGAAGAAGGGATACAGGTCTGTAGTTTTATAGGGAGAAGGGATACAGGTCTGTAGTTTTATAGAGCGAAGGGATACTGGGTCTGTAGTTTTATAGAGCGAAGGGATACTGGGTCTGTAGTTTTATAGGACGAGGGGATACAGGTCTGTAGTTTTATAGGAAGAAGGGATACAGGTCTGTAGTTTTATAGGAAGAAGGGATACAGGTCTGTAGTTTTATAGGAAGAAGGGATACAGGTCTGTAGTTTTATAGGAAGATGGGATACAGGTCTGTAGTTTTATAGGAAGAAGGGATACAGGTCTGTAGTTTTATAGGAAGAAGGGATACAGGTCTGTAGTTTTATAGGAAGAAGGGATACAGGTCTGTAGTTTTATAGGAAGATGGGATACAGGTCTGTAGTTTTATAGGAAGAAGGGATACAGGTCTGTAGTTTTATAGAGAGAAGGGATACAGGTCTGTAGTTTTATAGGAAGAAGGGATACAGGTCTGTAGTTTTATAGGAAGAAGGGATACAGGTCTGTAGTTTTATAGGAAGAAGGGATACAGGTCTGTAGTTTTATAGGAAGATGGGATACAGGTCTGTAGTTTTATAGGAAGAAGGGATACAGGTCTGTAGTTTTATAGGAAGAAGGGATACAGGTCTGTAGTTTTATAGGAAGAAGGGATACAGGTCTGTAGTTTTATAGGGAGAAGGGATACAGGTCTGTAGTTTTATAGGAAGAAGGGATACAGGTCTGTAGTTTTATAGGAAGAAGGGATACAGGTCTGTAGTTTTATAGGAAGAAGGAATACAGGTCTGTAGTTTTATAGGAAGAAGGGATACAGGTCTGTAGTTTTATAGGAAGAAGGGATACAGGTCTGTAGTTTTATAGGAAGATGGGATACAGGTCTGTAGTTTTTGCCGTCAGGCAGTTAACCCACTGTTCTTAGGCCTTCGTCATTAAAAACGAATTTGTTCTTAACTGACTTTCCTAGTTAAAGAAAGGTAATATAAACAATTACCTGATTAAATCTAAAATACTGAACCCAATATCCTAGCCCTCTCCTTATCCACAGGTCAGGGATAGTGTGGTCTAACACACTACACCCTAAACATGTTCTGTCTGTCTCCAGGTCAGTGATAGCCCCCATGTTGTCCAGACATGGCAAACTGTGGTCTAATTTCTGGGGAGCTCTGAGTCCTGAGGGGTTCTACTCTCGATCTGAAGACTACATCGATATTGTACAGGGCAAGAGAGCGTGAGTACACAAACACACGCACACACACACTATATAACCCTATATATAGTTAAAGTAGGAACTTTACATACACTTAGGTTGGAGCCATTAAAACTCGTTTTTTCAACCACTCCACAAATGTCTTGTTAACTAACAGCAGTTTTGGCAAGTCTGTTGTGTCATGCACACAGTAGATGTCCTAAGTAATTTTTCCAACAATTGTTTACAGACAGATTATTTCACTTATAATTCACTTTATCACAATTCCTGTGAGTCAGAAGTTTACATACACTAAGTTGACTGTGCCTTTAAACAACTTGGAAAATTCCAGAAAACGATGTCATGGTTTTAGAAGCTTCTGATTGACTCAAATTATGTCAATTAGCCTATCAGAGGTGTACCTGTGGATGTATTTCAAGGCCGACCTTCAAACTCAGTGCCTCTTTGCTTGACATCATGGGAAAATCAAAAGAAATCAGCTAAGACCTCAGAAGAAAATTGTAGACCTCCACAAGTCTGGTTCATCCTTGGGAGCAATTTCCAAAAGCCTGAAGGTACCACGTTCATCTGTACAAACAATTTTACGCAAGTATAAACACCATGGGACCATGCAGCCGTCATACAGCTCAGGAAGGAGACGCGTTCTGTCTCCTAGAGATGATCATACTTTGGTGCGAAAAGTGCAAATCAATCCCAGGACAACAGCAAAGGACCTTGTGAAGATGCTGGAGGAAACAGGAACAAAAGTATCTATATCCACAGTAAAACGAGTCCTATATCGACATAACCTGAAAGGCCGCTCAGCAAGGAAGAAGCCACTGCTCCAAAACCGCCATAAAAAATCCAGACTACGGTTTGCAACTGCACATGGGGACAAAGATGGTACTTTTTGGAGAAATGTCTTTTGGTCTGATGAAACAAAAATAGAACTGTTTGGCCATAATGACCATCGTTATGTTTGGAGGATAAGGGGGGTGCTTGCAAGCCGAAGAGCACCATCCCAACCGTGAAGCACGGGGGTGACAGCATCATGTTGTGGGGGTGCTTTGCTGCAGGAGGGACTGGTGCACTTCACAAAATAGATGGCTTCATGAGGAAGGGAAATTGTGTGGATATATTGAAGCAATATCTCAAGACATCAGTCAGGAAGTTAAAGCTTGGTCGCAAAAGGGTCTTCCAAATGAACAATGACCCCAAGCATACTTCCAAAGTTGTGGCAAAATTGCTTAAGGACAACAGTCAAGGTATTGGAGTGGCCACCTCAATTCTATAGAAAATGTGTGGGCAGAACTGAAAAAGCGTGTGTGAGCAAGGAGGCCTACAAACCTGACTCAGTTACATCAGCTCTCTCAGGAGGAATGGACCAAAATTCGCCCAACTAATTGTGGGCAGCTTGTGGAAGGCTACCCGAAACGTTTGACCCAAGTTAAACAATTTAAAGGCAATGCTACCAAATACTAATTGAGTGTTTGTAAACTTCTGACCCACTGGGAATGTGACGAAAGAAATACAAGCTGAAAGAAATCATTCTCTCTACTATTATTCTGACATTTCACATTCTTAAAATAAAGTGGTGATCCTAACTGACCTAAAACAGGGAATTTGTGCTAGGATTACTAGGATGTTATATATGTTCTCTATATAACCCTATATATTATATATGTTCTCTATATAACCCTATATATTATATATGTTATCTATATAACCCTATATATTATGTATGTTCTCTATATAACCCTATATATTATATATGTTCTCTATATAACCCTATATATTATGTGTGTTCTCTATATAACCCTATATATTATATATGTTCTCTATATAACCCTATATATTCTATATGTTCTCTATATAACCCTATATATTCTATATGTTCTCTATATAACCCTATATATTATATATGTTCTCTATATAACCCTATATATTCTATATGTTATCTATATAACCCTATATATTATATATGTTAACCCTATATATTATATATATGTTATCTATATAACCCTATATATTATATATGTTAACGCTATATAACCCAATATATTATGTTAACCCTATATATTATATATGTTATCTATATAACCCTATATATTTTATATGTTAACCCCATATAACCCTATATATTATATATGTTCTCTATATAACCCCATATATTCTATATGTTAACCCTATATATTATATATGTTATCTATATAACCCTATATATTCTATATGTTCTCTATATAACCCATATGTTCTCTATATAACCCTATATATTATATATGTTCTCTGTATAACCCCTATATATTCTATATGTTCTCTGTATAACCCTGTATATTATATATGTTCTCTATATAACCCTATATATTATGTTAACCCTATATAACCCTATATATTATATATGTTCTCTGTATGACCCCTTTATATTCTATATGTTCTCTGTATAACCCTATATATTCTATACGTTATCTATATAACCCTATATATTCTATATGTTCTCTGTATAACCCTATATATTATGTGTGTTCTCTATATAACCCTATATATTATATATGTTCTCTATATAACCCCATATATTATGTATGTTAACCCTATATATTATATATGTTAACCCTATATATTCTATATGTTCTCTATCTAACCCTATATATTATATATGTTTTCTATATAACCCTATATATTATGTTAACCCAATATAACCCTATATATTATATATGTTCTCTGTATAACCCCTTTATGTTCTATATGTTCTCTGTATAACCCTATATATTCTATACGTTATCTATATAACCCTATATATTCTATATGTTCTCTGTATAACCCTATATATTATGTGTGTTCTCTATATAACCCTATATATTCTATATGTTCTCTGTATAACCCTATATATTATGTGTGTTCTCTATGTAACCCTATATATTCTATATGTTCTCTATATAACCCTATATATTCTATATGTTATCTATATAACCCTATATATTCTATATGTTCTCTGTATAACCCTATATATTATGTATGTTCTCTATATAACCCTATATATTCTATATGTTCTCTGTATAACCCTATATATTATGTATGTTCTCTATATAACCCTATATATTCTATATGTTCTCTGTATAACCCTATATATTCTATATGTTCTCTATATAACCCTATATATTCTATATGTTCTCTGTATAACCCTATATATTATGTATGTTCTCTATATAACCCTATATATTATGTATGTTCTCTATATAACCCTATATATTCTATATGTTCTCTGTATAACCCTATATATTATGTATGTTCTCTATATAACCCTATATATTCTATATGTTATCTATATAACCCTATATATTCTATATGTTCTCTGTATAACCCTATATATTATGTATGTTCTCTATATAACCCTATATATTCTATATGTTATCTATATAACCCTATATATTCTATATGTTCTCTGTATAACCCTATATATTATGTATGTTCTCTATATAACCCTATATATTCTATATGTTCTCTATCTCTGTAGTGGTCTATGGAACGTTCCCTATATAACTCAGGTCTACATGATAAAGGGGTCAGTCTTGAGAGGTAGACTGTCTCAGGTCAGTCTGTACAGTCAGGAGGGGATGGACCCGGATATGGTGTTCTGCAGGGCCGTACGAGACCAGGTATATATTATATATGTAATGTTATATATGCTATATTATGATATGGACCCTGATATGGTGTCTGCAGGGCCGTACGAGACCAGGTATATATTATATATGTAATGTTATATATGCTATATTATGATATGGACCCTGATATGGTGTCTGCAGGGCCGTACGAGACCAGGTATATATTATATATGTAATGTTATATATGCTATATTATGATATGGACCCTGATATGGTGTCTGCAGGGCCGTACGAGACCAGGTATATATTATATATGTAATGTTATATATGCTATATTATGATATGGACCCTGATATGGTGTCTGCAGGGCCGTACGAGACCAGGTATATATTATATATGTAATGTTATATATGCTATATTATGATATGGACCCTGATATGGTGTCTGCTGGGAGATACCATTTGTTTATATATACAGCACCAGTCAAAAGTTTGGGCACTCATGTTCTGTTATTTCTTTATTTTAACTGTTTTCAACATTGTTAAAAAAAAAGTGAAAACATTAAAGCTTTGAAATAACACATATGGAATCATGTAGTAACCAAAAAAGTGTTGAACAAATCATTGTAGATTTTAGATTCTTCAAAGTAGCCACCCTTTGCCTTGATGACAGCTTTGCACACTTAGTAACAGAAAGGTTGCAAGATCGAATTCCCAAGCTGACAAGGTAAAAATCTAACCCACTGTTCCTAGGCCGTCATTGAAAATAGAATTGGTTCTTAACTGACTTGCCTAGTTAAATAAAGGTAAAAATATATATAATATATAATGTCTCGCAAAGAATGTCACATACTGGTAGATGGGTAAATTAAATGCATTCCAGGTGACTAACTCATGAAGCTGGTTGAGAGAATGCCAAGAGTGTGCAAAGCTGTCATCAAGGGAAAGGTGTGGCTACTTTTGAAAAATCTTAAATATAAAATATATGTTGATTTGTTTAACACTTTTGTTTGGTTACTACATGATTCCATATGTGTTATTTCATCGTTTTGATGTCTTCACTATTATTCTACAATGTAGAAAATAGTATAAATAAAGAAAAACCCTGGAATGAGTAGGTGTGTCCAAACTTTTGACTGGTACTGTACATACTGAACAACAATATAAACGCATTCATGTCAAAGGTTTTAATGAGTTACAGTTCATATACGGAAATCAGTGAAATAAAGTCCCTAATCTATGGATTTCACATGACTGGGAATACAGATATTAATCTGTTGGTCACAGATACCTTAAAGGGGTATCTTAGGGGTTTGGATCAGAGAACCAGTCAGTATCTGGTGTGACCACCATTTGCCTCATGCAGTGTGACACATCTCCTTCGCATAAAGTTGATCAGGCCTGTGGAATTATGTATTTTGACATTTTTCCCAATGAATAAAAATGAATAGGCAGCAGCTACACTTCTACTCTTGAGTCTCACTGGGTCTCTAGGAGCTGAGAGTCTCACTGGGTCTCTAAGAGCTGAGAGTCTCACTGGGTCTCTAAGAGCTGAGAGTCTCACTGGGTCTCTAAGAGATGAGAGTCTCACTGGGTCTCTAGGAGCTGAGAGTCTCACTGGGTCTCTAGGAGCTGAGAGTCTCACTGGGTCTCTAGGAGCTGAGATTCTCACTGGGTCTCTAAGAGCTGAGAGTCTCACTGGGTCTCTAGGAGCTGAGAGTCTCACTGGGTCTCTAGGAGCTGAGAGTCTCACTGGGTCTCTAGGAGCTGAGAGTCTCACTGGGTCTCTA
Organism: Oncorhynchus clarkii lewisi; assembly: GCF_045791955.1. Classification (NCBI taxonomy): domain Eukaryota; kingdom Metazoa; phylum Chordata; class Actinopteri; order Salmoniformes; family Salmonidae; genus Oncorhynchus; species Oncorhynchus clarkii. The sequence continues at coordinate 356,858 of NC_092155.1, read as the reverse complement.
GGAGCTGAGAGTCTCACTGGGTCTCTAGGAGCTGAGAGTCTCACTGGGTCTCTAAGAGCTGGGAGTCTCACTGGGTCTCTAAGAGCTGAGAGTCTCACTGGGTCTCTAAGAGCTGAGAGTCTCACTGGGTCTCTAGGAGCTGAGAGTCTCACTGGGTCTCTAAGAGCTGGGAGTCTCACTGGGTCTCTAAGAGCTGGGAGTCTCACTGGGTCTCTAGGAGCTGAGAGTCTCACTGGGTCTCTAGGAGCTGAGAGTCTCACTGGGTCTCTAAGAGCTGGGAGTCTCACTGGGTCTCTAAGAGCTGGGAGTCTCACTGGGTCTCTAAGAGCTGAGAGTCTCACTGGGTCTCTAAGAGCTGAGAGTCTCACTGGGTCTCTATGAGCTGAGAGTCTCACTGGGTCTCTAAGAGCTGAGAGTCTCACTGGGTCTCTAAGAGCTGAGAGTCTCACTGGGTCTCTAGGAGCTGAGATTCTCACTGGGTCTCTAAGAGCTGAGAGTCTCACTGGGTCTCTAAGAGCTGAGAGTCTCACTGGGTCTCTAAGAGCTGAGAGTCTCACTGGGTCTCTAAGAGCTGAGAGTCTCACTGGGTCTCTAAGAGCTGAGAGTCTCACTGGGTCTCTAAGAGCTGAGAGTCTCACTGGGTCTCTAAGAGCTGAGAGTCTCACTGGGTCTCTAAGAGCTGAGAGTCTCACTGGGTCTCTAAGAGCTGAGAGTCTCACTGGGTCTCTAGGAGCTGAGAGTCTCACTGGGTCTCTAAGAGCTGGGAGTCTCACTGGGTCTCTAAGAGCTGAGAGTCTCACTGGGTCTCTAAGAGCTGAGATTCTCACTGGGTCTCTAAGAGCTGAGATTCTCACTGGGTCTCTAAGAGCTGAGAGTCTCACTGGGTCTCTAAGAGCTGAGAGTCTCACTGGGTCTCTAAGAGCTGAGAGTCTCACTGGGTCTCTAAGAGCTGAGATTCTCACTGGGTCTCTAAGAGCTGAGATTCTCACTGGGTCTCTAGGAGCTGAGAGTCTCACTGGGTCTCTAGGAGCTGAGAGTCTCACTGGGTCTCTAAGAGCTGGGAGTCTCACTGGGTCTCTAAGAGCTGGGAGTCTCACTGGGTCTCTAAGAGCTGGGAGTCTCACTGGGTCTCTAAGAGCTGGGAGTCTCACTGGGTCTCTAGGAGCTGAGAGTCTCACTGGGTCTCTAAGAGCTGAGAGTCTCACTGGGTCTCTAAGAGCTGAGAGTCTCACTGGGTCTCTAAGAGCTGAGATTCTCACTGGGTCTCTAAGAGCTGAGAGTCTCACTGGGTCTCTATGAGCTGAGAGTCTCACTGGGTCTCTAGGAGCTGAGAGTCTCACTGGGTCTCTAGGAGCTGAGAGTCTTTTATATATATATATATATATATATATATATATACACTGTATATATGAAAGTCTATATTTCCTATGTTGTCTTACAGGGAGTGTTTATGTTTGTGTCTAATCGTGATGAGTTTGGTCGTCTGGTCTCCTCCTCCAACTACAACACCAGCAGACTTCACCCGGACATGTGGCAGATCTTTGACAACCCTCTGGTGAGAACACACACACACCCACACACACAACATCCCACACACACACACACACACACACACACACACACACACACACACACACACACACAACATCCCACACACACACACAACATCACACACACAACATCACACACACACACAACATCACACACACACCCACACAACATCACACACACACACCCACACAACATCACACACACACACACACACACACACACACACAACATCACACACACACACACACACAACATCACACACACACACACACACACACAACATCACACCATCACACACACACACACACACACACACACAACATCCCACACACACACACACACACATCACACACACACACACACACACCATCACACACACACACACACACACCATCACACACACACACACACACACACACACACACACACACACACACACACCATCACACACACACACACACACACAACATCACACATCACACACACACAACATCCCACACACACACACACACACACACACATCACACACACCATGGTAATATATGTTATAGGACTGGAAGGAGAAGTATAACCATGGTAATATATGTTATATATGTGTTTTAGGACTGGAAGGAGAAGTATATCCATGAAAACTACTCTAAGATCTTTGAAGACAACCAGACCATCGTGGAGCAGCCGTGTCCTGATGTGTACTGGTTCCCATCCTTTACAGACAGGATGTGTGATGATCTGGTGGAAACCATGGAAGACTTTGGAGAATGGAGTGGAGGAAGACATACGGTACGGAGGAGGAGGACCTATGAGAGGGAGAGAGAGCATCTGTGACTACTATGTCTCTTTGGTCAACTGTTTTCTTCTGTGTGTTTTCCAGGATGAGCGTCTCGCAGGGGGCTATGAGAACGTCCCTACTGTAGATATTCATATGAACCAGATTGGCTTTGAGAAGGAGTGGCTCAAGTTCCTAAAAGAATACATCAGCCCTGTTACTGAGAAACTCTACCCAGGCTACTTCCCCAAGGTACGCAATCACAGACATGTTAAATACTTTATCTGAATCCACAAATCACATAACAGTAAAGAGGACTTGTTTTTCCTTTAAAAAAGGAAGTCATGCGATGCCCTGAGACATATCGTCAGTAATGACTCGTACCTTGATCTCCTGTGGCTCCTCGTACTTCGCCCTCTTCCTTTCGGTGGCCTCCTCAATGTGCTACTTTCCCAGGTTGACTTTCAGCTCCCAGTCTTCAGCTGTTGTGAGAAGACTTGTGGAGGTTCTGGTAGGTGGTATTGGCTATCCCCTGTCCCCTGGCCCCTGTCCCCTGGCCCCTGTCCCCTGGCCCCTGTCCCCTGTCCCCTGGCCCCTGTCCCCTGGCTCTGACGATTGCCCGCTTTGATTTGCTGTTTCCACAATGGCTTTAGTCACCTGGTCGTGGCACCAGCGGTAGCGACTCTCACCTGGGGCTGTGCTCAAGGGTTCCTCTCTTCAGGCACAGAGGGCATGATGGTGAATCGACCTTGCCCCAGCAGAACAGGTTAGATGGGCTTGGTAGAACATGTATGCGCTGAGGCTTTCCAAAGCTCGGTCCATATGACCTTACGCTCCACCGCTTGCTCCCATCTTATCCAGGCTCCTTGTTGCCTCATTCCGACCATCCTGCCGGCTTGCTCCTCCTCGACTGCTGCTGGCACTTCCTCCTGTACCAGCTTCCGTCGGTCTTTCCCTTGGACCTTGTCGTAGCGTGGCGTTGTAATGCCCACCAACACGCTGTGCCGTAACCGTGACTCAGCCTGCTCCACGTGCTTCCTGTCCTCCCCTCTATCCCGGCCTAGGAGACTTTCTTTTTTTACGGCTTACCATGAATTCATCATTCAGGCAGCTGATGGGTATCTTCAGTTTGTTCTTCTGACAGAACAGGGCGATGCTGCTTTGAGGTTTTCCCAGCCATTTTCTGAGGTAGCTGTTGTCTCTGGACTGTAGAGATCAGGGCCTCGTAGACAAGGATCCAGAGAATCAGTGGGAGTGTTGGTGTCATCCAGACCTTGAACTTGCCTTGTCCACTGCAGCCGACCACACCACCAGCTCTTGGTTGATTGTCTTGATGAATGCTGTATCCCTCGGCTGCTGTCAAACAGACTCTTCAGCTGTTTCTCTGCGACGGATGGGATCTGTGTGTCTCAAATGGCGAAGCGGAACTTGTCCACAGTCTTCCCCATCTTCAGCTTTAGACTTCGCTGGCTTGAAGCTCATCCGTGCCCAGGTTGCAAGCTTCTCCAACCCCTTCTGAGTCCACCTACTCCCTGGGACGGATGTTGTCACAGTCAGGTTGTCCATGAAGGCTCTGATAGGAGGTTGTCGCACACCAGACTGGGTCAGCGGGCCTCTGCATTCCACCGCAGCTGACTTCACCAGAATGTTCATGACAAGGGCGAACAGGTTACCAACATTTTGAAATATCACAAATACATTTAACCAGCTTCCTTCGAGACTGTCATGTATGTACAGGTTCTTGTATGAATAACACCCCCCCCCCCCCCCCCCCCCCCCCACAGGCCCAGGCGGTGATGAATTTTGTAGTCCGGTATCGTCCAGATGAACAGCCGTCTCTCCGTCCGCATCACGACTCCTCCACCTTCACCATCAACGTAGCACTCAACAGCAAGGGAATGGATTACCAGGTACACACCAGGCCTGGACTGGGAATTGTTGTAGTTTGGTGTTTATTTGTAAATACCACATTTTCAAATACTCAAGTAATCTAATAGAGTTTACACTTAAAGGCAACTCGTTTCTATTGATATCGAATACAGGTCTCAGAGAAACGAATCATATTTGAAAGTGTTTTGAAGGTATGCAAGTTATTTCAAAACAAATATATATTTATTTGATGGCTGCCAAATATTTGATGAAAAAACTAAAACAGTTGAATTAGTCTAAATATACACTGAGTAAACAACCCATTAAGAACAGCTTTACATGACAACTCTTTCCTTTACATGTCTCGTCACTTCACTATTACCATAGCAACATAGTTGATACATAGGACTTTGAAATGTCTTCATGGCATAATAATGTAGTTATTACATTAGTGGAATGAGGAAGTCACTATTCCTCTTGTACACTAGTTACACAACTCTCAGCTCATTGCTATGCAATTAAGATGCAATTACCAAAGTATTATGTAACAGCATACTAATAAAAGTATATTACTCAGGAACAGGTTCATGTTAAAGTGGATTACTCAGGAACAGGTTCATGTTAAAGTGGATTACTCAGGAACAGGTTAATGTTAAAGTGGATTACTCAGGAACAGGTTAATGTTAAAGTGGATTACTCAGGAACAGGTTAATGTTAAAGTGGATTACTCAGGAACAGGTTAATGTTAAAGTGGATTACTCAGGAACAGGTTAAGGTTAAAGTGGATTACTCAGGAACAGGTTAATGTTAAAGTGGATTACTCGGGAACAGGTTAATGTTAAAGTGGATTACTCAGGAACAGGTTAATGTTAAAGTGGATTACTCAGGAACAGGTTAATGTTAAAGTGGATTACTCAGGAACAGGTTAATGTTAAAGTGGATTACTCAGGAACAGGTTAATGTTAAAGTGGATTACTCAGGAACAGGTTAATGTTAAAGTGGATTACTCAGGAACAGGTTAATGTTAAAGTGGATTACTCAGGAACAGGTTAATGTTAAAGTGGATTACTCAGGAACAGGTTAAGGTTAAAGTGGATTACTCAGGAACAGGTTAATGTTAAAGTGGATTACTCGGGAACAGGTTAATGTTAAAGTGGATTACTCGGGAACAGGTTAATGTTAAAGTGGATTACTCAGGAACAGGTTAATGTTAAAGTGGATTACTCAGGAACAGGTTAAAGTGGATTACTCAGGAACAGGTTAACCTGTCTGGGAACGGGGTTCCGCTAGTTCTGCTAGCGGAACCCCTCGCCAACAGCCAGTGAAATTGCAGGGTGTCAAATTCAAACAGGAATCTCATAAATCAAATTTGTCAAACATACAAGTATTAAGCACCATTTTAAATAACATTCTCGTTAATCCAGCCACAGTGTCTGATTTAAAAAAGCGTTTACAGCGAAAGCTCCAAAAAGATTGTTAGGTCACCACCAAGTCACAGAAAAACACACCCATTTTTCCAGCCAAAGAGAGGAGTCACAAAAAGCACAAATAGAGATAAAATGAATCACTAACCTTTGATGATCTTCATCAGGTGACACTCATAGGACTTCATGTTACACAATACATGTATGTTTTGTTCGATAAAGTTCGATATTTATATCCAAAAATCTCATTTTACATTGGCATGTTATGTTCAGTAGTTCTAAAACATGCAGTGATTTTGCAGAGAGCCACATCAATTCCCAGAAATACTCATAATAAACATTGATAATAGATACAACTATTATACATGGAACTTTAGATAAACTTCTCCTTAATGCAACCGCTGTGTCAGATTTCAAATAAACTTTACGGAAAAAGCACACCATGCAATAATCTGAGTACGGCGCGCAGAGCCCAAACCAGCCAAAGAAATATCCGCCATGTTGTGGAGTCAACATTAGTCAGAAATAGCATTATAAATATTCACTTACCTTTGATGATCTTCATCAGAATGCACTCCCAGGAATCCCAATAAATGAATAAATTCCTCTCTCATTCAGTCCCTCCTTCACAGTAGAAACCTGAAACAACTTTCTAAAGACTGTTGATATCTAGTGGAAGCCTTGGGAAGTGCAAGATGACCAATATCCCGCTATATCTTCAATTGGGGCTTCAATTGGGGCTGAGTTGAAAAACGACCAACATCAGATTTCCCACTTCCTGGTTGGATTCTTTCTCAGGTTTTTGCCTGCCATATGAGTCCTGTTATACTCACAGACATAATTCAAACAGTTTTAGAAACTTCAGTGTTTTCTATCCAATACTACTTATAATATGCATATATTAGCATCTGGGACTGAGTAGCAGGCAGTTTACTTTGGGCATGCTTTTCATCCAAAAGTGAAAATGCTGCCCCCTATCCCAATGAAGTTAATGTTAAAGTGTATTACTCGGGAACAGTAGCAACACATGGCTATTAAGTATCTAATGAAACAAAGTATCCCAAAACTGCCTTCTTGAAAGAATAACAGCCAGGGTACGTGGAACATCCTGTTAGTTTGCATTCTGAGTGATCTATCCCTTTAAAGATGGTCTAGTGTGTGTTTGAACACTTACCCTCAGATGGACAAAGTTGTTTTTACTAAGCATCCAACTTGCTGTGTGCAAATGGCTTTGAATTACTCTGCAGTATTTTCCGGTATCATAAAATGAATGGCACGTTTTAAAGAGTCGTACAATGTATTTATACTTCTCTGTACCAAATATCATTGGTTAATTGGTTTGACTTGACACTTGGGGCAACAGACATTCAGGAGAATGGACATTTACAGAAGGTTTAGAAAGTCATATTTGATCTACACAATACATTTCTATCAGATAGATTGGAATAGTATAGGACATTGTGTTTGTTATTCATTCTATCTTTAACATGCAGGTCTAGATACAGCCCTGTCATTAGTAGCAGACAGCCAATCCAACATGTAGATACAGCCCTGTCATTAGTAGCAGACTGCCAATACATGTAGATACAGCCCTGCCATTAGTAGCAGACTGCCAATACATGTAGATACAGCCCTGTCATTAGTAGTAGACAGCCAATACATGTAGATACAGCCCTGTCATTAGTAGCAGACAGCCAATCCAACATGTAGATACAGCCCTGTCATTAGTAGCAGACAGCCAATCCAACATGTAGATACAGCCCTGTCATTAGTAGCAGACAGCCAATCCAACATGTAGATACAGCCCTGTCATTAGTAGCAGACAGCCAATCCATGTAGATACAGCCCTGTCATTAGTAGCAGACAGCCAATCCATGTAGATACAGCCCTCTCATTAGTAGCAGACAGCCAATCCATGTAGATACAGCCCTGTCATTAGTAGCAGACAGCCAATCCATGTAGATACAGCCCTGTCATTAGTAGCAGACAGCCAATCCATGTAGATACAGCCCTGTCATTAGTAGCAGACAGCCAATCCATGTAGATACAGCCCTGTCATTAGTAGCAGACAGCCAATCCATGTAGATACAGCCCTTTCATTAGTAGCAGACAGCCAATCCATGTAGATACAGCCCTGTCATTAGTAGCAGACAGCCAATCCATGTAGATACAGCCCTGTCATTAGTAGCAGACAGCCAATCCATGTAGATACAGCCCTGTCATTAGTAGCAGACAGCCAATCCATGTAGATACAGCCCTGTCATTAGTAGCAGACAGCCAATCCATGTAGATACAGCCCTGTCATTAGTAGCAGACAGCCAATCCATGTAGATACAGCCCTCTCATTAGTAGCAGACAGCCAATCCATGTAGATACAGCCCTCTCATTAGTAGTAGACAGCCAATCCATGTAGATACAGCCCTGTCATTAGTAGTAGACAGCCAATCCATGTAGATACAGCCCTGTCATTAGTAGCAGACAGCCAATCCATGTAGATACAGCCCTGTCATTAGTAGCAGACAGCCAATCCATGTAGATACAGCCCTGTCATTAGTAGTAGACAGCCAATCCATGTAGATACAGCCTTCTCATTAGTAGTAGACAGCCAATCCATGTAGATACAGCCCTGTCATTAGTAGTAGACAGCCAATCCATGTAGATACAGCCCTGTCATTAGTAGCAGACAGCCAATCCATGTAGATACAGCCCTGTCATTAGTAGCAGACAGCCAATCCATGTAGATACAGCCCTCTCATTAGTAGCAGACAGCCAATCCATGTAGATACAGCCCTCTCATTAGTAGTAGACAGCCAATCCATGTAGATACAGCCCTGTCATTAGTAGTAGACAGCCAATCCATGTAGATACAGCCCTCTCATTAGTAGTAGACAGCCAATCCATGTAGATACAGCCCTGTCATTAGTAGTAGACAGCCAATCCATGTAGATACAGCCTTCTCATTAGTAGCAGACAGCCAATCCATGTAGATACAGCCCTCTCATTAGTAGTAGACAGCCAATCCATGTAGATACAGCCCTCTCATTAGTAGCAGACAGCCAATCCATGTAGATACAGCCCTCTCATTAGTAGTAGACAGCCAATCCATGTAGATACAGCCCTCTCATTAGTAGCAGACAGCCAATCCATGTAGATACAGCCCTCTCATTAGTAGTAGACAGCCAATCCATGTAGATACAGCCCTCTCATTAGTAGTAGACAGCCAATCCATGTAGATACAGCCCTGTCATTAGTAGTAGACAGCCAATCCATGTAGATACAGCCCTGTCATTAGTAGCAGACAGCCAATCCATGTAGATACAGCCCTGTCATTAGTAGTAGACAGCCAATCCATGTAGATACAGCCCTCTCATTAGTAGTAGACAGCCAATCCATGTAGATACAGCCCTGTCATTAGTAGCAGACAGCCAATCCATGTAGATACAGCCCTGTCATTAGTAGTAGACAGCCAATCCATGTAGATACAGCCCTGTCATTAGTAGCAGACAGCCAATCCATGTAGATACAGCCCTGTCATTAGTAGCAGACAGCCAATCCATGTAGATACAGCCCTGTCATTAGTAGCAGACAGCCAATCCATGTAGATACAGCCCTGTCATTAGTAGCAGACAGCCAATCCATGTAGATACAGCCCTGTCATTAGTAGCAGACAGCCAATCCATGTAGATACAGCCCTGTCATTAGTAGTAGACAGCCAATCCATGTAGATACAGCCCTGTCATTAGTAGTAGACAGCCAATCCATGTAGATACAGCCCTGTCATTAGTAGCAGACAGCCAATCCATGTAGATACAGCCCTCTCATTAGTAGCAGACAGCCAATCCATGTAGATACAGCCCTGTCATTAGTAGCAGACAGCCAATCCATGTAGATACAGCCCTGTCATTAGTAGCAGACAGCCAATCCAATAGTTTTAAAGTAGTTATTTTCTGGGATCTGTATTCAGTAGTAGTAATAGTCGTAGTTATCTCATCCTCTAAAGTAACTGTTCCCTGGGAAAAAAATAGTTACTTTTCACAAAGCGTAGTTAGAACTATAGTCAGCCCAGCTCTGTTACACTCTCTGTGTCTGTCTCTCTGTGTCTGTCTCTCTGTGTCTGTCTCTCTGTGTCTGTCTCTCTCTGTCTCTCTCTCTGTCTCTCTCTCTCTCTGTCTCTCTCTCTCTCTCTCTCTCTGTCTCTCTCTCTCTCTCTCTGTCTCTCTGTCTCTCTCTCTCTCTGTGTCTGTCTCTCTCTCTGTCTCTCTGTTACACTCTCTGTGTCTGTCTCTCTCTCTGTCTCTCTGTTACACTCTCTCTCTGTGTCTGTCTCTCTCTGTCTCTCTGTTACACTCTCTCTCTCTGTCTCTCTGTGTCTGTCTCTCTGTGTCTGTCTCTCTCTCTGTCTCTCTGTTACACTCTCTGTGTCTGTCTCTCTCTCTGTCTCTCTGTTACACTCTCTCTCTGTGTCTGTCTCTCTCTGTCTCTCTGTTACACTCTCTCTCTCTGTCTCTCTCTCTCTCTCTCTGTCTCTCTCTCTCTCTCTCTCTCTCTCTCTCTCTGTCTCTCTGTGTCTGTCTCTCTCTGTCTCTCTGTTACACTCTCTCTCTCTGTCTCTCTCTCTCTCTCTCTGTCTCTCTCTCTCTGTCTCTCTGTGTCTGTCTCTCTGTGTCTGTCTCTCTGTGTCTGTCTCTCTCTCTCTCTCTCTCTCTCTGTGTCTGTCTCTCTCTGTGTCTGTCTCTCTATCTATCTCTCTCTCTCTCTCTCTCTGTCTCTCTGTGTCTGTCTCTCTGTGTCTGTCTCTCTGTCTCTCTCTCTCTCTCTGTGTCTGTCTCTCTCTGTGTCTGTCTCTCTCTGTGTCTGTCTCTCTTTGTGTCTGTCTCTCTATCTATCTCTCTCTCTCTCTCTCTCTCTCTCTCTCTCTCTGTGTCTCTCTCTGTCTCTGTCTCTCCTCTCTGTCTCTCTCTCTCTCTCTCTCTCTCTCTCTCTCTCTCTCTCTCTCTCTCATACACACACAAACTGTAACGTGTTTCATGGTGGAGGGTGCTCTCTCTGTCTCCTCTCTCTCTCTCTCTCTCTCTCTCTCTGTCTCTGTCTCTCTGTCTCTCTCTCTCTGTCTCTCTCTCTGTCTCTCTCTCTGTCTCTCTCTCTGTCTCTCTCTCTCTCTCTCTGTCTCTCTCTCTCTCTCTCTCTCTCTGTCTCTGTCTCTGTCTCTGTCTCTCTCTCTGTCTCTCTCTCTCTCTGTCTCTCTCTCTGTCTCTCTCTCTCTCTGTCTCTCTCTCTCTCTGTCTCTCTCTCTCTCTGTCTCTCTCTCTCTGTCTCTCTCTCTCTGTCTCTCTGTCTCTGTCTCTCCTCTCTCTGTCTCTCTCTCTCTCTCTCTCTCTCTCTCTCACACACACACACACAAACTGTGTATGTAACTTGTGTTTCAGGGTGGAGGGTGCCGGTTCCTTCGTTATGACTGTAATGTGGAAGCACCTCGTAAAGGATGGTCTTTCATGCACCCAGGCAGACTGACTCACTACCACGAGGGCCTGCCTACAACCAGCGGGACTAGATACATCATGGTTTCCTTTGTTGACCCCTAAACCCTGACCTCTAACCCCTGAACACACCACCCAGGTGACTAGATACATTATGGCATCCTTCATAGACCCATAGACACTGGTGGCGTGTGTGCGTGTGTGTGTGTGCGTGCGTGTGCGTGTGTGTGTGTGTGTGTGTCAGTCAGTCAGTCAGTCAGTCACATAGCAGATGGGTCTTCTCATTGCCGTAGTAACACAAACCACTGAGTTTCATAGCAACCAGTTGAGCGACTTGAATCATGATCGGATCAGGCCAATCAGCTGCAGAGAGGTCAGTTTGATGAAACCTCACCATGCTGCCTTTGAAATGTACATGTTAGTCATTTAGTAGATGTTCTTATCCAGAGAGACTTACAGTCAGTACATTCACCTTCAGATAGCTAGGTGGACCAGTCATAGTCAGGACATTCATCTTCAGATAGCTAGGTGGACCAGTCATAGTCAGTACATTCATCTTCAGATAGCTAGGTGGACCAGTCATAGTCAGTACATTCATCTTCAGATAGCTAGGTGGACCAGTCATAGTCAGGACATTCATCTTCAGATAGCTAGGTGGACCAGTCATAGTCAGGACATTCATCTTCAGATAGCTCACATAGTCAGTGGATTTCTTTCTCAATATGCTTCCTCATTTTTCTTCGACCCCTGACCTCTGTAGCTAGCTGTGTGTGTTTGGTGTGTGTGTGTTAATTTAAGTGTTTGATGTAACGGCAGGCTGATGTGGGTGTCATGTTACAGCGTTGCTATAGTAACCAGCCTCTCCCTGTGAGTGGAGAAAAGATGATTGACACTCTCCTAAGAGAGAGAACTGAACTTTCTGATAGAAATACCATGAATAGATCATCTGAGCTGTTCTACATGATAGAAACTCTAATCAATAGATCTGAAAAACACTCCACAAGACGTAGTTCTATAATATCATGAGTAGATCGGCACTGTCTGTTCTACATGATCTGTTTCTATGTGCTGTCTGTTCTACATGATCTGTGTCTATGCGGTTGTCTTGAAGGTAATGTTGTATAGTTTTATATTTCAGAAACCAACACGACCTTGGTCTTCAGAGGTCTGTCAGAAACATGTATTTTATCATCATGTTTTAAACTACTGCTTCAGACTGAGGCCCAAATGTTGCAACTTAAATCTGGTGTTTTTATTGGTATATTTTGTTATTGTTTTCTAGTGTTCTGGTCCCATGTTAGCAAAGTGTGTCTGTCCATCTGACATGCTTTTATCAAGCTTTGTACAAAGTGCCCTAAATTATTTGTTATGATTGAGAAATAAAGTTTCACATTTTAATAAATAATTAGATCTATATGTCTGTCTGTTAGTTTGCAGTCTTTGTTTGTGTGATTATTTGGTTGAGAGTTCAGCAGTTCACCACTAGATGGCATATCATATAAACTGTAGTTCAGCAGCTAACCACTAGATGGCATATCATATAAACTGTAGTTCAGCAGCTAACCACTAGATGGCATATCATATAAACTGTAGTTCAGCAGCTAACCACTAGATGGCATATCATATAGATTGTAGTTCAGCAGCTAACCACTAGATGGCATATCATATAAACTGTAGTTCAGCAGCTAACCACTAGATGGCATATCATATAGATTGTGTATTCAGCAGTTCACCACTAGATGGCATATCATACAGATTGTGTAGTTCAGCAGTTCACCACTAGATGGCATATCATATAGATTCATATATCATATAGACCACCAGGTAGGTAGGTGTCTGTTGTCTGCAAATCAGAGACATGTCATAAGCGTGCCTATGTTACACTCAGTCAAAATGAAAGTTACACACAATCAATCACACATGATAACTGTCTCACAAAACTACTGGTTTAAGGCTATTTTCATTCTCTCTTTCCTCTCCCTCTTCTCTCCCATTCTCTCTTCAGTAGTCTCTGTGTCTCGTCTGAGGAATGAAGTTTTCCAGTTTGAATGGTGGCTGAGAGAATCGGCACCTCCCACAACAGCCATATTGGGGAGGGCAATGTCAGTTATCCAATGTCACTAAGGCTGTGTGTGTGTGTGTGTGTGTGTGTGTGAGAGAGAGTCCGCTGAACTGGATTAGATTGAATGGGATTATAGCTCCGGGATTACAGTTACACCCCCCATCTATTTCTCTCCTCTCTTTCACTCCTTTTACCCTCATCTCTAGCCTGTCATACTCTCCCTCTATCTTTGTGTCTGGCCTCCCTCCTCCCTCCATCTTTCTCTCTTCATATGTCCTAACCCTGGCCTCCCTCCTCCAACCCTTCATATGTCCTAACCCTGGCCTCCTCCCTCCTCCATCTCTTCATATGTCCTAACCCTGGCCTCCTCCCTCCCTCCTCTCTTCATATGTCCTAACCCTGGCCTCCTCCCTCCCTCCCTCCTCCATCTCTTCATATGTCCTAACCCTGGCCTCCTCCGTCCCCCCCCCTCCATCTCCTCATATGTCCTAGCCCTGGCCTCCTCCCTCCCTCCTCTCTTCATATGTCCTAACCCTGGGATCCTCCATCTCTTCATATGTCCTAACCCTGGCCTCCTCCGTCCCCCCCCCCCCTCCATCTCCTCATATGTCCTAGCCCTGGGCTCTTCCCTCCCTCCTCTCTTCATATGTCCTAACCCTGGCCTCCTCCCTCCCTCCCTCCTCCATCTCTTCATATGTCCTAACCCTGGCCTCCTCCCTCCCTCCCTCCTCCATCTCTTCATATGTCCTAACCCTGGCCTCCCTCCTCCAACCCTTCATATGTCCTAACCCTGGCCTCCTCCCTCCCTCCCTCCTCCATCTCTTCATATGTCCTAACCCTGGCCTCCTCCGTCCCCCCCCCCCCATCTCCTCATATGTCCTAACCCTGGCCTCCTCCCTCCTCCAACCCTTCATATGTCCTAACTCTGGCCTCCCTCCTCTCTCCCTCCTCCAACCCTTCATATGTCCTAACCCTGGCCTCCTCCCTCCTCCAACCCTTCATATGTCCTAACCCTGGTCTCCTCCCTCCTCCAACCCTTCATATGTCCTAACCCTGGCCTCCTCCCTCCTCCAACCCTTCATATGTCCTAACCCTGGCCTCCTCCCTCCTCCATCTCTTCATATGTCCTAACCTTGGCCCCCCCCTCCCCCTCCCTCCTCTCTTCATATGTCCTAACCCTGGCCTCCCCCCTCCCTCCTCTCTTCATATGTCCTAACCCTGGCCTCCCCCCTCCCTCCTCTCTTCATATGTCCTAACCCTGGCCTCCTCCCTCCCTCCCTCCTCTCTTCATATGTCCTAACCCTGGCCTCCTCCCTCCCTCCTCTCTTCATATGTCCTAACCCTGGCCTCCTCCCTCCCTCCTCTCTTCATATGTCCTAACCCTGGCCTCCCTCCCTCCCTCCCTCCCTCCCTCCCTCCCTCCCTCCCTCCCTCCCTCCCTCCCTCCCTCCTCTCTTCATATGTCCTAACCCTGGCCTCCTCCCTCCCTCCTCTCTTCATATGTCCTAACTCTGGCCTCCTCCCTCCCTCCCTCTCCCCTCCCTCCTCTCTTCATATGTCCTAACCCTGGCCTCCTCCCTCCCTCCTCTCTTCATGTCCTAACCCTGGCCTCCTCCCTCCCTCCTCTCTTCATATGTCCTAACTCTGGCCTCCTCCCTCCCTCCTTTCTTCATATGTCCTAACCCTGGCCTCCTCCCTCCCTCCTCTCTTCATATGTCCTAACCCTGGCCCCCCCTCCCTCCCTCCCTCCTCTCTTCATATGTCCTAACCCTGCCCCCCCCCCTCCCTCCCTCCTCTCTTCATATGTCCTAACCCTGCCCCCCCCCTCCCTCCCTCCCTCCTCTATTCATATGTCCTAACCCTGGCCTCCTCCCTCCCTCCTCTCTTCATATGTCCTAATCCTGGCCTCCTCCCTCCCTCCCTCCCTCTCCCCTCCCTTCTCTCTTCATATGTCCTAACCCTGGCCTCCTCCCCCCTCCTCTCTTCATATGTCCTAACCCTGGCCTCCTCCCTCTCTCCTCTCTTCATGTCCTAACCCTGGCCTCCTCCCTCCCTCCTCTCTTCATATGTCCTAACCCTGGCCTCCTCCCTCCCTCCTCTCTTCATATGTCCTAACCCTGGCCTCCTCCCTCCCTCATCTCTTCATATGTCCTAACCCTGCCCTCCCTCCCTCCCTCCCTCCTCTCTTCATATGTCCTAACCCTGGCCTCCTCCCTCCCTCCTCTCTTCATATGTCCTAACCCTGGCCTCCTCCCTCCCTCCTCTCCATATGTCCTAACCCTGGCCTCCTCCCTCCCTCCTCTCTTTATATGTCCTAACCCTGGCCTCCTCCTCTCTTCATATGTCCTAACCCTGCCCCCCCCCCCCTCCCTCCCTCCCTCCTCTCTTCATATGTCCTAACTCTGGCCTCCTCCCTCCCTCCTCTCTTCATATGTCCTAACCCTGCCCTCCCCCCCTCCCTCCTCTCTTCATATGTCCTAACCCTGGCCTCCTCCCTCCCTCCTCTCTTCATATGTCCTAACCCTGGTCTCCCCCCTCCCTCCTCTCTTCATATGTCCTAACCCTGGCCTCCTCCCTCCCTCCTCTCTTCATATGTCCTAACCCTGGTCTCCTCCCTCCCTCCTCTCTTCATATGTCCTAACCCTGGCCTCCCCCCTCCCTCCTCTCTTCATATGTCCTAACCCTGGCCTCCTCCCTCCCTCCTCTCTTCAAATGTCCTAACCCTGGTCTCCCTCCCTCCCTCCTCTCTTCATATGTCCTAACCGTGGCCTCCTCCCTCCCTCATCTCTTCATATGTCCTAACCCTGGCCTCCTCCCTCCTCTCTTCATATGTCCTAACCCTGGCCCTCTCCCTCCCTCCCTCCCTCCCTCCCTCCTCTCTTCATATGTCCTAACCCTGGCCTCCTCCCTCCTCTCTTCATATGTCCTAACCCTGGTCTCTCCTCTCTTCATGTCCTAACCCTGGCCTCCTCCCTCCCTCCTCTCTTCATATGTCCTAACCCTGGCCTCCCCCCCTCCCTCCTCTCTTCATATGTCCTAACCCTGGCCTCCCTCCCTCCCTCCTCTCCTCATATGTCCTAACCCTGGTCTCCTCCCTCCCTCCTCTCTTCATATGTCCTAACCCTGGCCTCCCTCCCTCCCTCCTCTCCTCATATGTCCTAACCCTGGTCTCCTCCCTCCCTCCTCTCTTCATATGTCCTAACCCTGCCCCCCCCCCCCCCCCCTCCCTCCCTCCCTCCTCTCTTCATATGTCCTAACCCTGGCCTCCCCCCTCCCTCCCTCCCTCCTCTCTTCATATGTCCTAACCCTGGTCTCCCTCCCTCCTCCCATCCATCCATCTTTCTCTCTGTACAGCATCAGTATTATTCATATGTTCTTATATAAGGTCTCTTCTCTTTTGTCAGCTACAGTCACTCTGTTTATATAACCTGCTGTGTGTTTTATACACACAATTACAGACACGATACCTAGCCTCCAGCCTAACCTTGACCTCCTTGGTCATGTGTGTACTATCTATCGTCTCTAAATGTATCCATCTATCTCAATCACACAGATACTGTCTATATCTGGGTCTGGTCTGGTATAAATGTGTCATATCTGATCCTGATAACTCTTATATCTAGCTAGGTTTTACTTCTGGTGTAGTAAGGTGCATCCTGGGTAATGTGAGAGGAGATATATACATCTTAAATGAGCCACACTCTCTTTCATCCCTCTCCTTTCTCTCAAAGCACTCGAGACAAACCTTTTAAACACAAAATCTTTTTATTTCTTGTTTTTACAGCAATATTCTTCAGAAGGTTCCACATGGAATATCTGAGGCAGTAATACAGATGATGTCATTATTAACCACATCTAGTTTGTATCTGCTGAACGTTGCACAGAAAAGGAATTGAGAACAAATGAAAAGAAAACAAATTCTTACTAAGATGGAGGGATGGAGACAGGCTGGGCTCTGATTGGTCAGACAGCCCAGACCAGGAAGTGGCATCACTGTTTAAAGGGAAAGGATTGGTTTAGAGATTAAAGGGGCATGACCAACAGCAAGACGAAAGGCTCACATGTGGCACAACAGTGTGAGTGGCGGGTGTGTGGTGAAGTTAGGGCGAGACTCCGGCCTGATGCTGTGGTTGCCGTGGTAACTGTACACAATGTTGTGTTCTAAACCGCCACTAAGCTGATGACACACAAACAAACACAGCACAAATAAACGAGTGGAGAAACAGAATAAAAAAGAAAGACATTAAAAGCAGAAATCCCCTTGATATATCGACCCAGTATCACCCCAATATCAACCCAGTATCACCTCAATATCGACCCAGTATCACCCCAATATCAACCCAGTATTACCACAATATCGACCCAGTATTACCCCAATATCAACCCAGTATCACCCCGTATCACCTCAATATAGACCCAGTATTACCCCAATATCACCCCGTATCACCTCAATATCGACCCAGTATCACCCCAATATCAACCCAGTATTACCACAATATCGACCCAGTATTACCCCAATATCAACCCAGTATTACCCCGTATCACCTCAATATAGACCCAGTATTACCCCAATATCACCCCAATATAGACCCAGCATTACCCCAATATTACCCCTGCTTCACCCCAGTATCAACCCAATATCGCCCCAGTATTGCCCCAGTATCAACCCAATATTGCCCCAGTATCACCACAATATTACACCAATATCACCCCAATATTACCCAAATATCGCCCCAGTATTGCCCCAATATTACCCCAATATCGCCCCAGTATTGCCCCAATATCGCCCCAGTATTGCCCCAATATCGCCCCAGTA
Source organism: Oncorhynchus clarkii lewisi (assembly GCF_045791955.1). Lineage (NCBI taxonomy): Eukaryota > Metazoa > Chordata > Actinopteri > Salmoniformes > Salmonidae > Oncorhynchus > Oncorhynchus clarkii. The sequence goes on along the minus strand of NC_092155.1, from coordinate 338,893 downwards.
TTGCCCCAATATTACCTCAATATCACCCCAGTGTTGCCCCAATATCACCCCAGTATTACCCCGATATTGCCCCAATATCATCTCAATATATCGTCCACTTCCCTTAAAGTATTCAAACGCACCACAGGTATTCAAACTGACCTAGCAACTAGTGACCTAGCGATATGTCTTACAGCTAGGTACCCAGGACCTATATGATCTAGTGGCTAACAGCTAGCTAACCAGGACCTAGCGACCTAGGGGCTAACAGCTAGCTAACCAGAACCTAGCAGTATGGCTAACAGCTAGCTGGCTAACCAGGATCTAGCGGCTAACAGCTAGCTGGCCAACCAGGACACCAGGACCTAGCGGCTAACAGAGCAGCTCTACCACAACAAACTGAACAGAAGATAAAACACACTAACTGACATTACTAAAAGTCTGTCTGTTAGCCAGCCGCCTCTATCTCTACTCTAACCATTACTCTGTCTTAACCTCTAACCTTTACCCTTCACTCTGTTTACCTGACACTACTTAACTCTTTATTAATCTTACAGCGTTGGAAAATTCATAGGTATCATATCATCATGCCATCTTTTATTTTAAATCTCAAATCCTCTATGTGTCTAAAGCATCCACAAGAAAATATCTATTTACACTCAGTCACCCACTCTGATATATGTCATATATATTGTTGAAGAAACATTCTCTGATTAAATGGACTGAAAACAACAAAAATATCCTGGACTTTGTGTGTGTGTGTGTGTGTGTGTGTGTGTGTGTGTGTGTGTGTGTGTGTGTGTGTGTGTGTGTGTGTGTGTGTGCGCCCGCGCCGTAGAAGGCTTTCATTTCAGATAAAGGAGACATCCATTTCAAAAGTATAAATTAAATTAAAGACCAAATTCATCAACACACAAAAAATAAAAATTGTTTGATAAGTTACTAAGAACCCTAAGAGGAGGAGGAAGAGGAGGAAGAGAAAAGCATAATTATTCGATGTAGAAAGGTGGAGAGTGGGAAAATGAGGAAGAGCAGAGGGCAGGGGGAGGGGCGTTGATGAGGATTACAGAAAAACAGATTAGAGAGGGGGATGAGCAGACTGATGGAGAGAGAGAAAGAGAGAGAGGGAGAGAGACAGACAGAAGAGAGGGATGAGTAGAATGATAGAGAGAGAAAGACAGAGAGGGAGAGATACAGAGAGAGAGAGGGAGAGACAGAGAGGGAGAGAGACAGACAAAGAGAGAGGGATGAGTAGAATGATAGAGAGAGAGAAAGACAGAGGGAGAGAGAAAGAGAGAGAAAAAGAGAGGGAGAGAGACAGACCGAAAGAGAGAGGGATGAGTAGAATGATAGAGAGAGAGAAAGACAGAGAGGGAGAGATACAGAGAGAGAGAGGAAGAGGAAGAGACAGAGAGAAAAAGAGAGGGAGAGATACAGAGAGAGAGAGGAAGAGACAGAGAGAGAGAAAGAGGAAGAGACAGAGAGAAAAAGAGAGGGAGAGATACAGAGAGAGAGAGGAAGAGACAGAGAGGGAGAGAGACAGATGAAGAAGGAGACACATTGGACCTCCTTTCATCCTTCCCTCTCCTCCTGGTCTCCATTTCCAGGGGTCTGATATGGTCCTACATGTGGCAGTAACGTGTGTGTGTGTGTGTGTGTGTGTGTGTGTGTGTGTGTGTGTGTGTGTGTGTGTGTGTGTGTGTGTGTGTGTGTGTGTGTGTGTGTGTGTGTGTGTGTGTGTGTGTGTGTGTGTGTGTGTGTGTGTGTGTGTGGTGTTTAGTGGTCTAGTTCTTAGGTGAGGTGATTCTGAGTTTGAAAGAGACGCGTCCAGCGAACTTGTCTCTCTCTCCACCGGTCTTCAGTGTGTTGGAGTTGATCTTACACTCAACATTCACATCTGTATTCAGAGAGATGTTGAGGAACTTCACTGCTACCAGGGGCTGGGAGTAGTTCAGCTACATCCATACAGAGAGAGAAACACACAGAGAGAGAAACACAGAGAGAGAGAAACACACAGAGAGAGAAACACAGAGAGAGAAACACAGAGAGAGAGAGAAACACAGAAAGAGAAACAGAGAGAGAGAAACAGAGTGAGAAACACAGAAAGAGAAACACACAGAGAGAAACACAGAAAGAGAAACACACAGAGAGAGAAACACAGAGAGAAACACACAGAGAGAGAAACACACAGAGAAACACAGAGAGATAGAAACACAGAGAGAGAGAAACACAGAGAGAGAGAGAGAAACACAGAGAGAGAGAAACACAGAGAGAGAGAGAAACACAGAGAGAAACACAGAGAGAAACACACAGAGAGAGAGAAACACACAGAGAGAGAGAGAAACACAGAGAGAGAGAAACACACAGAGAAACACAGCGAGAGAGAAACATAGAGAGAGAGAAACACAGAAAGAGAAACAGAGAGAGAGAAACAGAGTGAGAAACACAGAAAGAGAAACACACAGAGAGAAACACAGAAAGAGAAACACACAGAGAGAGAAACACAGAGAGAAACACACAGAGAGAGAAACACACAGAGAAACACAGAGAGATAGAAACACAGAGAGAGAGAAACACAGAGAGAGAGAGAGAAACACAGAGAGAGAGAAACACAGAGAGAGAGAGAAACACAGAGAGAAACACAGAGAGAAACACACAGAGAGAGAGAAACACACAGAGAGAGAGAAACACAGAGAGAAACACACAGAGAGAGAGAAACACAGAGAGAGAGAAACACAGAGAGAGAAACACACAGATAGAGAGAAACACAGAGAGAAACACAGAGAGAGAGAAACACAGAGAGAGAAACACACAGAGAGAGAGAAACACAGAGAGAGAGAAACACAGAGAGAGAAACACAGAGAGAGAAACACAGAGAGAAACACAGAGAGAGAGAAACACACAGAGAGAGATAAACACAGAGAGAAACACAGAGAGAGATAAACACAGAGAGAGAAACACAGAGAGAGATAAACACAGAGAGAAACCCAGAGAGAAACACAGAGAGAGAGAGAAACACACAGAGAGAGATAAACACAGAGAGAAACACAGAGAGAGAGAAACACAGAGAGAGAAACAAGTTAAAGAAGATATTCAGCATAGTAAAGGGCAGTTGCGTCAAAAGGCACGTGCCCCCTCAGATTTTATAATATATATAAATATATTTAAATAAATATAATATATTTGTGTATATATATATATATATATTTATACATACATACAACTCTTAAAGAATCAATGTACATCATTCATTTAAATGACAATTGAACCGATAAAGAGGTATATTTAGATAACCTATGCAGAAAACTAGACATTTTGGACATAGAATGATGATGAGTACAGCTCTAGATCTAGAAAAGTCTGTCCATCCTCGTGTACTTCATGGCTCTGACTGAATGGGGGCAACACTGGTGAAGGGCTGTGTGACTCTGTGTACCTGGGCCTTCTTGCCATAGTAGGGGAAGTACATGAGGTTAAAGGTTCCGTTGGGAGGGTAGTAGGCCAACTCTCCGATCGCATCACTGTCCTCTTTCTGTAGACACACACAGAGTCATGAGGTTAAAGGTTCCGTCTCCGATCGCATCACTGTCCTCTTTCTGTAGACACACATAGTCAGCTTTCTATTGATAATTCTATTGGTTGAACTCGTATCTATTACATTTTAGCAGAGCGACTTACAGGAGCAATTAAGGTCAAGTGCCTTGCTCAAGGGCACATTGACAGATTTAGGCTTTATCTATCTATATCGCTATCTCTATATCTAACTATATCTATCTATATCTCTATATCTATATCTAACTATATCTATATATCTATCTATATCTCTATATCTATATATATATATATCTAACTATCTATATCTATATATATATATATATATATATCTAACTATCTATATCTATATATATATATCTATCTATATCTCTATATCTATATCTAACTATATCTATATATCTATCTATATCTCTATATCTATATATCTATCTATATCTCTATATCTATATATCTATCTATATCTCTATATCTATATATATATATATCTAACTATCTATATCTATATCTATATATATATATATATCTAACTATCTATATCTATATCTATATATATATATCTATCTATATCTATATATATATCTATCTATATCTATATCTATATATCTATCTATATCGCTATCTCTATATCTATCTATATCTATATATATATCTATCTATATCTATATCGCTATCTCTATATCTAACTGTATCTATATATCTATCTATCTATCTATATATCTATATATATATATATATCTATCTATATCGCTATCTCTATATCTATATATCTATCTATATCTCTATATCTATATATATATCTATACCTCTATATCTATATATATATATATATATCTATATCTATCTATAAAATATCTATCTATATCTATCTATATATCCATCTATATCTATATATCTATCTGTTCTATCTATCTATATCTCTATCTGCTGGGCCTTCAGAAAGTATTCATACCCTTGACTCATTTTGTTGTGTTACAGCCTAATTTCAAAATGGATTACATTGATTTGTTTCTCACCCATCTGCACACAATATCCCATAATGACAAAGTGAAAACATGTTTTTAGACATTTTTACAAATGTACAAATTAAATACAGAAATATCTAAGTTACATACAGCACCACACCTACTCATTCAAGGGTTTTCCTTTATATATACTATTTTCTACATTGTAGAATAATAGTGAAGACATCAAAACTATGAAATAACACATGGAATCATGTAGTAACCAAACGAAGTGTCAAACAAATTAAAATATATTTTATATTTGAGATTCTTCACAGTAGCCACCCTTTCCCTTGATGACAGCTTTGCACACACTTGGCATTCTCTCAACCAGTTTCGTGAGGTAGTCACCTGGAATGTGTTTCAAATAACAGGTGTGCCTTGTTAAAAGTTAATTTGTGGAATTTCTTTCCTTAATGTGTTTGAGCCAATCAGTTGTGTTGTGACATGGTAGGGGTTGGATACAGAAGATAGCCCTATTTTACTCCCTCCACCTACCCAAGGACATCAGAGTACAAAAATCGGTTATCCACCTAACTGAGGAACTAAATTGAACCTTGCGTAATACCCTAGATGCAGTCGCAGAAAACCAAAAAACATTTGTCATAAGAAACTAGCTCCCTGGTATAAAGAAAATACCCGAGCTCTGAAGTTTCCAGAACATTGGAACGGAAATGGTGCCACACCAAACTGGAAGTCTTTCACTGCTGCTCGATCATCCTATTTTTTAATTAATTTTTTAATTTCACCTTTATTTAACCAGGTAGGCAAGCTGAGAACAAGTTCTCATTTACAACTGAGACCTGGCCAAGATAAAGCATAGAGGAGAATAAGAACAATCCAACATTTATTTTTGATACTGTCGCAAAGCTAACTAAGCGTAGGATGGCTTTCACTTCAGCAGTGATATATTCATTAACTTCTTTGAGGAAAAGATCATGATCATTAGAAAGCAAATTACGGACTCCTCTTTAAATCTGCATATTCCTCCAAAGCTCAGTTGTCCTGAGTCTGCACAACTCTGCCAGGACCTAGGATCAAGAGAGACGCTCAAGTGTTTTAGTACTATATCTCTTGACACAATGATGAAAATAATCATGGCCTCTAAACCTTCAAGCTGCATACTGGACCCTATTCCAACTAAACTACTGAAAGAGCTGCTTCCTGTGCTTGGCCCTCCTATGTTGAACAAAATAAACGTCTCTCTATCCACCGGATGTGTACCAAACTCACTAAAAGTGGCAATAATAAAGCCTCTCTTGAAAAAGCCAAACCTTGACCCAGAAAATATAAAACACTATCAGCCTATTTCGAATCTTCCATTCCTCTCAGATTTAAAAAAAGAAAAGGCTGTTGCGCAGCAACTCACTTCCTTCCTGGAGACAAACAATGTATACGAAACGCTTCAGTCTGGTTTTAGACCCCGTCATAGCACTGAGACTGCACTCGTGAAGGTGAATAAGCTTGTGAAGCTGTTCTGCCTGCGGTTATGGACCACTGACCTGTTCACTGGACCTGCTGTTTTCAACTCTCTAGAGACAGCAGGAGCAGTAGAGATACTCTCAATGATCGGCTATGAAAAGCCAACTGACATTTACTCCTGAGGTGCTGACCTGTTGCACCCTCTACAACCACAGTGATTATTATTATCTGACCCTGCTGGTCATCTATGAACGTTTGAACATCTTGACCATGTTCTGTTATAATCTCCACCCGGCACAGCCAGAAGAGGACTGGCCACCCCTCAGAGCCTGGTTCCTCTCTAGGTTTCTTCCTAGGTTCTGGCCTTTCTAGAGAGTTTTTTCCTAGCCACCGTGCTTCTACATCTGCATTGCTTGCTGTTTGGGGTTTCAGGCTG